>NC_056728.1:149299707-149522207 GCF_019279795.1 Protopterus annectens | reverse complement strand
GGGCTAGTTGTTGTAGGGTATTGACAGATGGGGCTGCACAGATGAGAGTGGACTCATCTGCATACTGAATTAGTGAGGCTTGCTTAGAGGAGGTATATAGATGGTTTGTGAAGATAGTGAAAAGTAGTGGGCCTAGTACTGAGCCTTGAGGTACTCCTATAGAGTTAGGGAGATGAGGGGATAGCTCATTGTGCCATTGTACAGATTGTTGTCTGTTTGACAGGTAGCTATTGATCCAGGAGAGGGTAGAGGAAATAAAGGATAGAGAATGATGGGTGTTCAGTAGTTTAGGGTGTGAGACCCTGTTGAAAGCTTTTGAGAGGTCTAAAAAGGTAGCAGATCCGTAGTTGTTGTTGTTTCTATGTTGATTAACCAGGTTGGTGAATGAGAGAAGACAAGAAGTTGTACTATGGTGAGGGCAGAAACCGTGTTGGGTGGATGAGAGAAGCTTGTTTGTGTCTAGGAATTGCATAACTTGTGAGTGTATGCATTTCTCTAGAAGCTTAAATAATGGGGAAAGAATAGCTATTGGCATATAGTTGGAAAAATTGTAAGATTTACCTCCTTTGTGAAGAGGTATAATGTAGGATATTTTCCATAGTTGTGGTACATAAGCTTCCTGAATGGACCCATTTAGTAGGATTGTTACTGGGTAAGAAAGAGAGTCAGCTGCTATTCTTAGGAAGTTAGCGGGTATACCGTCTGCAGCTAGTGTGGTAGGCTTTTGTTTGAGGAGGAGGTTTCTAATTTTTTTTATGTAGGGACTAGAGAGAGGGAGAAAGATGGTTGCGCTGGTAGTATTGTCAGGAGTGTTCCCAGCGGTTGTGTTAGATGAGGTATTAGTGTTTGTTAGCTGGTTGGACAGAGTTTGGATTGAGTTTATGGAGTGAGTTAAGCTGGGAGGCTATATCTTTGCTGTTAGTATATGGGGAGGTGGGAGTGGGGGTGGAAATTGTTCCTGGTTTTAGTAAAGAGTTGATAGGCTATATCTTTGCTGTTAGCATATGGGGAGGTGGGGGTGGGATAGCAATTGTTCCTGGTTTTAGTAAAGAGTTGATAGAATGCCAAAATTATCATGAATTAAAGCTGAGTTATTACGGCGACTAAGTTTGCTTGAGTTTGTTTCTTGAGTACCTTCATAAACCAAGAATTACCATTTGAAGTTTTGGACTGTTTATTACTGTTACCTAATATTGTAGCATTTAAGTGTTTTTATTTTTATTTTTTCACAAATAACAAGGAAGTGAAGTCAGTCCTTAACACTGGGGACAGTTATCTCCTTGCATCTCTGTTGTAGTTTTTGTGAGGTAAATTACTTTGTTTTGATAACAGCATCACTCGCTTATATTTTATATTGCATATTTTTATTCTGTTTAACAGATATATTTCACTGTGAGTGAGCATTTTCCTTTATGCACTGAGAATGCCAGAGGTCTAGACACTGTCATTACAGGCAAAAATTTCCATATAAGGTAAAAAGTGCAAGTTCATGCATTCTTTTATTACAGGAATTTACAGTAATTCTTCCCACTTATCACTACAACAGTCCATTTAGCTCCTCCTAGGTAAGCCAGAGAACCTGTCTGAATTTGTTTTTTTTTTTTTATTTTAATAATGCTTGGCAAAGAAGCTCTGACCAATGCAATAGGCTGTAGTTGTACATGAACCCAAAGCATTACAAAAACTTAATGGCCTGATTGTTTGAACATTTTATTCCCCCTCTATATATTATTGCTACTTAAACATTCTTATAAATGAATGGTATCAGGTATCAGCGTTAAAGATATTTTTTCTAGTAAGATCTGCTACTGCATTTTGGCCGCAGATACTGATAGCAGTAGTTGTGCCTAATAGTAAAAATCTGCCTTTTACAACATTGACTATAATATTTTCCTTGATACTCTTCAGCATCATTGATATACCATAGAGTTTCTCAGAAATATCTTGTACCCTTGCATGTAATTTCTTTATATGAAATCATTTAATTTTATCAAATTATCATTGTCATCTTCATTATGATGATGATCATCATTTTTATAATAAAGGCTTATGAAACAAGTCTATTCAACTCAGTGTGAAGCTCTAAACTTGTTTTTACCAGAAATCTCATCTACTTGCATTTAAATCTCTCAGCATCATCACTGTTCTTGACCCCATCACCACTCTATCAGTAAACTAATTGGTTGTGCAGTGATTATTTCAAACATTTCTTAATAGTCTTAAGTGTCCATGTATCTTGGGTAATCTGAGCCCTGAACAATCAAACATGTGTAATTGCAAGCCTTGTACACAAGAATGATTTCTTCTCAAAGTCTTCTAGGCTAGACAACATACGTTGAAAATGTAAGCCTTTCACAATATGAAAACACTGGTTAAAGGTTTGGTTCATTTAATAACCTTATCTTATAATATCTCTACCAAATAAGGATTTTGGTAATGGGTAATATACTAGACAGCCATGTTCAAATCTGGATCTGACTAAATTGCTAAAAATGCAAATACTTTTTCACTGTGATGATCATCTAGATGCACCAAATAATCGTAATATTCTAGTTTCATAGTTATGAATCATGATAAGCATAATGTAATTTATTATCAGGAAGTCCTGTATCTATAAATATAGTCACCCTTTCTGGTTGCTGATTGTCAGTAGAATAATGACCCTTCAGCTCCTTCATTTCCAAATGTCATGCAGTTGGTACTACAAACTTTAATTCTCAATCCGAAGCAATGACTTTTGGCTTCTCCTGTTAGGGGTCCTCACAGCAGATCACCAGTCACAGATTGATTAGCAATGGAGGTTTAACAGTGTTGAGTTGTCAGCCTGGCACCCAACCTTCACAGAAGGCACACACACACACACACACACACACACACACACACACACACACACACACACACACACACACACACGCACGCACACACACATGCATGTACACACACACACATGCATCTACTTGCATGTCTTTAAAACTCACTCAACCACAGGGAGGACATGAAGACTTCACACAGAAGGCACTCCAGCCAAGAACTGAACCAGAGAACCTCTTGCTGTGAGGTGACAATGCTAACTGCTGCACCATTCCCAATCCCACAGTCCTTTAATATCCTTTAGTATGATAGCAATCCTATTGAAACAAGCAGCTCCTTTAGATATCGGTGATCTGGCTCAAAGAAGAACTGGAAGCCAAGATCAAGTGTCTGCTCTTCTGGTCCAACAAAATATTTGCATTCCTCTGACATCCAAGGCTGCTCTAGGAAAAGGTGTAGTCCTTGCCTAGCTTGAAAATGGCCTCCCTTTGTTTCCCTCTATCTCTGTCTAAAACGCTGCCATCCTTCAGACCCTCTCCAGTAAAATATGTTGATTTATAGCTAACTCTTCATGGGATGAACACCACTGCCTTACTCTGTCAGAGGCTAAGTGTCTTCCTTCTCTCAAACAGTACTCTGCCCGCCGTCACGTCTCTGTACTGACCGTAAAACTATGCATATCCTTTCCTTTGATTTAACTAATCACACAAAGTACTCCCTGTTCAGCCCACAGTTCAAACAATACTTAATACAACTGTCTGAATGCAACTGTCCATCTAAAGGACATATCACATAAACCAATATCTCCATCTGGTAGTACCTTTCATCTCCTATACACCAGAGCCACCTGATTAAATCACTTGTGCTTAACTGTGATTCAGCTTGCCACACCATTACTGCCCTAAACCCACTATACATATAATCTAGTCACCTCATTAACAACATTCCTAATCTAACAACTGCTACTCGTACCTCCACCACCTCTACTTCTCTTACTTAATCTATATTCTATGTTTTCTATTCCAATTATCTAACTGTAAATATATATTTTGGCTTGTTAGATCTTCTGTGTATATATTTGTCAGGTTATCTATGCTTATTCATAAATGTAAACCAGTGTTATTTGTATAATGTACACTGTTTTGTTACACTGTGATGTAACCTGTGCTGAGACTGTAATTAGTCATCATTTGATCAGTGTTCTACACAGGTAAACAAATGTCAATAAATAAATACATTATTATGTCGTTATCACAATATCATCTAGTTATATCACATAGTACATTTCATGCCATCATCCCTAGATACCACTTGCCCAATTTAATATAATCTGCATGAATAATAATATCATGCCTTGTGGTTAAAAATCACGTCACTCAAATATAAATTAAGTGGATCTCAAGACCAAACTGTATGGCACATTTCGAATTACAATTGCCAAATCTGAGCAGCATCCATCAAAGTTTACTACCTAGTATTTGCTTGTAAATCAACTGTGTATCAAAGAAATAAAAACAACAATAAAACTTAATCTGTCAGGCGTGTTGCTAAGTAGACAATGATTTATTGTGACAAGAGTATGTGAAAAATCAATTACCCTAAAACCCTTGATCTAAAGCTGCTACTGCATTAGTACAGAATTCTGGATTGCATGTTGTAGTCAATATCTTTACAACAGCATAAGTATGTTATAAAATATCAATAGCATTATTATTTAGCAATTCTTCCAGAAGAATATTTAAATGTCTTCATTATTTACCTATATAACATAGAAGACTGATTGGTCTGTAGTTTGAAATTATGCTGTTACCTATTTTGTATTTGTTTTTCTAATCACCTTTTTCTTTTTAGACATTGACTAAAGTACAGAAATCCCTGCTACTAACAGCATCATGACAATGGTCTTATTAATATTCAGTGACTTCAAAATGTGTAGGTTATTACTTGTACTAAATGATACCTCATTAGCAGTCTTGCCTAAAAATATCATAGAAGGAACTCATTGGGACACTAAATGCTATTTAAATAATGACAGCATATAGCTAACATCCCATGCTGTGGGTATTGTGTGAGATTGCAATGGTGAATGGGAATCTATCCTTTCCCTGATGTTTTACAGGGGAATCCACATACAGGAGGTGTGGGTGTGTGTGCGTGTGTGTGTGTGTGGGGGGGTATCCCTTGGGGAAAAAAATCTTTGGTAGTGCTTTTGTTAAGCTGGTCTACCATTTTAATAAAAGTAGCATTCATTGCCAATTGCTGATTGTATGTGAGAAAGTTTTATGTGTAATCTCTTAAATGACTGCTTGCCCTGTTGTGTTTTTGTTTATTTTCTGGTTTCTGTTTTTGGCATTCACTCTTTCATGACATGATCATTATATATATGCATATCTGTGAGTTAATGTGTGCATTTGTGTAAATTTGTCTGTGTTTTTGTTAGTGCATGCATGTATATGTTTGAGCATTTGTGCATGAATATATCTGCAAACTTGTGTGTCTGTGTGTGCACATCTGTTTTTTGTGAACTTGTTTGTTGTTTATGTTTTTGTTGTACCTGACATCTGTGGTTTACACTATAAGTTTTAACAAAGGGTGAATTTGAACAACTACGCTCTGCAGTACATAATTTGCCCTAGAGCTTTTAATGGTTGTATTTGTCTGATAATGCTGTTGATTGACTTCTTGGATTATAAAACTGATAATCCCGTTGATCGTGATTTACTTTTTAAGTGCAGCCACAAACTGAAGCACCAAGAGAAAGTAAAAGAAGAAGATCACTTGCTTAATTTGACTTGATTCAGTTTCCCTATCAGTTTCAATATAAGCTCCTGCCCTTGGATCTACAAACCTTTTCATGGCCTATACCCTTCCCGTGGAGAACTGAAGGTATTGCACAATGCACAAGTAATCTCTGCAATACATGCAACACAAGATTAACAAGCTTTTAATGGCAGATAGCTAAAGTGTATTAATGTGACATGGTTATAAATATACCTTTGAAATTTACTATCATGGAAATATTTTATGTTACTGTTTTTTTCCATGACACAACACTTCTATTTTCTTGAACTCAATAAGATTCTACATGCTTATTTAGTTCATTTCTTTCACTGTCTTATAATCACTTCATGTATCCTGGAGTAGTTTTCATTTTGTGAGTTTGCTAGGAATCTGGACTGCGTGTGTTCACCCACTGTGAACTTATCCCTCTTCATGAAGGGGTTGCGATTATGCTCTGACTTGCATTCATCTTATTGTTTATATCTCCCATTGTGTTCCCTCAGTGTTGTTGAATCCACTACCACTTGTGGGAAGCTGTTTCATGTATCCACAACATCCTCAGTAAAGAAATACTTCAGACTTCCACCCAAACTGTCCTGAACCTAACTTCACCTTTTTTCAAACGTTTCCTCTTGTATGTGTGCAATTTATTCTGGTAAAGATGCCCTCATTTTGAACTTTTCAACCATCTCTTTTTTCTGTGCGTGTGTCTCTGTTAACCTTTTCTCACAGTTAATTCTGCATCAGTCATTAATGAAATGTTCCTGCACACTGAATTTGGAATGCAATAACACTTAAAAAATGTAAATAGCTATAAATGAAAACAAACAATTTTTATCTGTTACATGCATACTGTGATTTTTGAGCAAGTAGTTAAATCAGAGCAAAGCTTGATGGCTTCCCTAGAAAACAAGGTGTGCTTAACAGACATTATCTGATTAGAAAAGTCTGAAGTAAAAGGAAAAATGTGTAAATATGCACCATAATTGTTATATTCATATGTTTCTGAAGTACATTATTACATTGTAAAGAAACAGAGAAGCATACTGTGAATCCAAAAGGGTAGTAAAAGGTTATGGTTTCCAATAATAATGCATCTCATAAGGATGCATATTCACAGGCTGAGCTGGGACTGTTATCCATGTGCCAAGAAATCACATGCTCTTAAGGTTCTAAAGTAATGGTGCTGTACTCCTGTCACCATTGCAACCTCACATTCTACCCCCCAAAAAAAAAACACAAAACACATTCTGAGGTAATGAGATTTTAGCCGTTACATAGCTGTTACATGTACTTTAACTTTAGTTAAACCTTCTGAGCTGCATATAGAATAATAAAGCAATACACAGCAAACTAGATAATTTCAGGAAATTCATTTTTTTAATGTTCTGAGTCTAGACTTCACAGTTGTAGACAATGTAATGGAAAATAGGCAGCAGTAGGGAAGATGTAAGAATCTGATAAAATAGCTTTCAGTAAACAAACTGTCAAAAAATAAAAATAAGTAAAATAGAAACAAAACTATGGCCTCTCAGTCAATTCCACTTACTCAGGAAAATGAGTCATGAATGAACTTTGTGAAAAGGGTAGCCTACGGAAGCAGTCATTTCACTCCCTCTGTCAATTTAGAAAAACATTCCTTGTGATTCTTGCTTGGTTGTAACTTGTAAACTGTAAATAGTGTCCAAAACAAATGAACCTCAGTCATTCCAACAAATAAAGGGTTCTGGATGCTGCTAGTTCTGTTGTCATGGTAACGCCAACAGAATAATGCGTTAAATAGCCAAGTCATCGAGAGTGAAAGGAATAATTGTACACCATCCGTTCCATTTCAAACCAAAAAGAGATTATGGAGTAGAATGCCACGCAAGATATTCAGCTGGCAAAAAAGGCTGTAAATGCAACTGGGAAACCACATAAAAAAAACTTAATTTAGGGCACACCCATTTCCTATTAGAAATGCACCAAAATGCATACTCCTGAGTCCTAGTAGGTCATTTTTAATGAAATTGCTAGCAAATATGAGCATATATGAGCTATCAGCATTCCTTTCTGTCATGGTAAAATGTACGAGAATTTGTAAATTACTGAAACAAAAGGTACTCAGAACTGAAGGGTATATTGAGATATGTCACTGATTTAGGGGCTGAACTATAGTCAGAAACCCCATCTAATTGTAAATGAGGCAGAGTGAATGACTTCAAAGCTCCTGCACCACTGAAATAATTATGTCACTCTCTGTGTTGCTGTCAGACAGATATTTTCTCTTCTCTCTCTCTCTCTCTCTCTTTCTTTTGAAAGGAAGGCATGCTTCTATAGTCTTTTATATTATCATATCCAGGTGAAAAGTAAGTAATGATGGACCTTCTGTGGGTTTAAGAACAAAAGCTAGAGGGGTGTTTAGACCCTAAAAGTTCCATTAATTATCAAAGGTGAGGTCTTTCTTTTCTCAATAATGTGCACCATGGACAGTTTTATTGCAATCATAAAATGGCACTTCCAGAGAAAGATTTTGAAATTGTTCCTCAATAATATTCATGTCATTTGGCAATAGTTTCTCCACATGAAAATAAATCTTCATAATGAACACAACTAACAGGTTGTTTGCAGTTTCCCTTTGTATTCCAAGTTTCAGTACAGTTCATCTTACATTTGGATGCCAAAGGCATGTTATCAGCTTGGTTTCCAGGAATTTGATTATCTGGGCAGATAGAAGAAAGTCACCTTGTCACCAAAAAAATGGAGCAACAAGATTTGTAGTCACCTGTCAAGAAGTACTTGTAATTAAAAAAAGTATATAGTACTGGATGTTTATAAAGGGAGTTGTATTTACAATAGTTTAGAGGATTTTACATTGAGCTGCCAGAAGAGATTGTCTATCAGTCCATCTGAAACTCCAAATGCAGTGTACCTAAAACCAATAAGGCCTTCATGACAATAATGTCCCCAATAGCAATAGCAAAACAAAAATCTGGTTGTGGAAACACTGAGAAATATTCATTAAAAACAATTAAAAATGATAACATGCACACTTGAACAGTGCTTCATCAGCTAGCCCCACAGAGGCCTGGAGGCGTCAAATCCATTTTTTTCATGATCTGATCTGACCCTACTGATATCAAAGGGTATGATTGTGTTTTAAATTACTGAACAGGCATTTAACGATTTCTGATTGTGGGCAAGATGTTAGTTATTCAGGCATTCACAGTGAACATCCATCTATCAGTGATTCTGACTCCTACTCCATATGTTATTTACCTCTGTGAACATGCCCACCATATTGTTTCTGTCCATTTTCAAAAATTAATATAGACACTCTCCTACCACCACCACCCATTTGGAAGACATTGTTTTCTTCTAGTGGAATATGACTGACATTTGAAGGCAGATGTAGGCTATATGGCTATTAGCCTCAACTGCAGACAAGTACATGCGGTTTGGCAAAATGTCAACACCTGCTACCTCAGCCTTCTACTTCAGTAGGTTTTCCCTTCTCAAAAAGAGGATTAAATCCACCTCCAGAGTACTTTCTCTGAATAGGATGAGGAAGATGTAGGTCCCTGCAGTCAAGATCTGTAATCATTTAATCCTTGCTTCATCTTCACCTCAGTCCCACCCACACCCTTTGTCTAATGAAAAGCATCATATCACCTATAAGGAAAACTGTGTTAATTAAACCTCTCTCTCAAAAAAAAAAAAAAAAAAAAAAAACCAGAACATCCTTCTCAATTTCAGTTTATTTCTGTTCTGCCTACCCTCCATAAAATTATATGAAAATATCTGCAATCACATTTGTGCATACATCCAATGATACCACCTCCTTTCTAAAAAGCAATGCAGCTTCTGGCCTGGTCATAGGACCATGGAGGCCTTTGAACTCTAACACATTAGCTCCTAAACAATATGGACAAAGGCAACATTACCAATGCTTTCATTATAGACCTCAAGAAGGCCTTTGACTGCAGAGACTATCCCCTACTCCTCCACAAACCGACAGAAATTGGCATAAGTACAGAAGTCTCAGCAGGGTTCAAGGACTTTCTTTCCAAAAGACTCTTCAGAGCCAAGATAGGTAGTTCCCTTTCAGTCATTTTCTCAGAGATTCCTTCTAGCCCCCTGCTATTCTCAACTTTTATTAACAGGCTTCTTTACAACTTCCCACTTCAACCACTGATCTTCTATACCGATGATATGAAGATGTTCAGATGTACCCACTGTCTAATGCAGCGTAATTCAATACTAAACTCACTTGAAACTAAAGTTACGCTTTTTGGAACTAATCAAAGTCCAGCTAAATCTTTTAAGTGCCTGTAATCTAAAGATGTAAATAGCACCCACATAGAAAAAAGCATCCACTTCAATTACCTTGGATTTGGATAGACCAAACAATTAACTTTTATTTCTACATAGAAAACAAAAGTTAGTGCTCTTCTGTTCTGGGCTATAAAGATATCTCTCCTTATCTAACAACTCTGATAAGGCCTACAACAGGTAAGGGGGATACAAAAGGTTAGGGTGCCCTCTTAATTAAACTTGAATATGGTCTACCCATTCTAGCCACAGCCTCCATAAAAACACATCCACCCTACAGATCATCTCTAATAAGATGTGTCATTGAATCCCTAACTTCCCCTCCCCCAAACACCACTGCCTGACTCTCTTCAAAGCCAAGTGGCTTCATATCAAACAGATCATAACATTTACTTGGCCACTGCTCTACAAATTCATTAACCTTGAAACATTCTCTCACCTTTTGCAGTAAAACTCACTACAAAAAAAAATCTTACAACCTCAGAAGTCATTCGCTTTCTATTCCCATCCAAAACCTCTAAAGCCAAAACTACATTGCACTAACTATGCATTTTCTATACCAGCACTAAAACTATAAGAATCTTTTGTAATCTACTAAACTTAAAAAATGTTCTGCTGTATTCCAGATTTAAACCTTGACAACCTTTAACTATTACACCTTTCTAGTTCCTTCACCTCCTCCACGTCCTTCTGACATAGTGCTATAATAGTACAGTGTAGCTGACATACTATTTTTTGTGTGTGAGTATAATAATGTATTGTACTTATGCGAAAGATTGTCCCTAATTATCTGTACCATTGTGACTGTATTCACTCAGGTTTTGCCTGAAAGTTGTCCACTGAGACACATGCATTCTCTGCAAAATCAGCATAACATGATGGAGTCTAGGCACCCCAGTAAGTAGTGAGGTTGCAGAGCTGAAGCATGCAGATCCATGGACAAATCAATAGATGGAACATGATACTTAATCAGTTATATCTTCATCTTGGTAACAATCGGATTTGATCACAGGGCTTAACTGACTAGCTATCTTTTAGTAAATTTTCATTGACTACATTCCCTGCAGCTGTTTCAGAATATAATTTAAATGTTAGGTTTGTATCAAGCCATGAACTAAGGTATTTCTGTTGGAGCAACTGAGATACACATGCCCCATATGTCAAGTAGCATAAATTACTTTTTACTTAATGACAAACAACATAGTTGCTGACAGATGGGTTAAGGAGCAGTTTATTACTAGAAAGGCAGAAGCATACAAAGAGAAGGTTCTTCTGGAGAAATTTTTGAAACAGTTTTATCTTCTCTAAGTACAATTATGTTATCAGAATATAATGAAATATGCAGTTTTGGCAATATAAAGAGAAGGTCATTAAAAAAATACAGAAAAGAAGGCTGAGCTTAAAACAGACCCTTGTAGACCTCCAGGAGTAAATGCACGTCGATATGAAATGTCCTTGTTTATTTTTACATGGAAGGTATCAAATATGTGTCCGTCCACTTGCAGGACGCTCATTCAAAGCTGTAATTATTAAGTCTTCTTAGCAAATGATTGTCATCCACTAATCAGATGCTCTACATATGTGTTTACTTGACAGTTCTTTAAATATTGGTGGTAACTGTATCCGTAACACTGTATATGGTGGTCTGTATGCCATATCCACTACTAACTTGGACTTTGGATGCCGGAAGACCATTATCATTTTGACTTCCGTTTCCTTTTTTCCTTCCACAGCCCCCAAGTTATTTATGAAATGTCTGGTCATAATGTTTATATATCTGCGGGTGCAGGAGATGTGTACACACCTTTACCTGGATGACAGTATTATTCAAAATCCTTAGGTAGAGGGCATTTAAAAATCCCTGATGTGCACCATGCATTGTATAACCCATGTGTGCTTTTCTGTCAGTCTGCCTAAACCCAGTCTGGTGCTGATGTTCCCTTAGACAGAGACAAGGGACAGCTGCGCCTCCCAAGGACAGAGCCCTCCAGCTGAAGGTTTACTTTACAGATCTGGCACAAAAATTGCAGATATTGGCCAGAGCCCACTTTGAAGCATTTCACCATATGCCTTCCTTTATTCTAATGGCATCTTTATCCAAGCTACAGTGGTAAAAAGTGCATTGGTACATCATGCACCTGCAGAACAGTGTAATCACCCTTTGTACTATGGGATTTCTCTGTACCCCTACATCAGAAAAGAGTTCTTTTGTGGGTTGTGGATGGGATGCAATAAGTGCATGCCCTGATAGTTCCACAGTCAATACAGACCCTTATCACAGATGCCTTGGACTTTACCTGTGGAGCACATTTAGCAAAGCTGAATATTCAGGGTATATAGACCCAATCCGTATTACAAATATGTCGCTCTGAATAAAAAGATGACCCTGATTCTAGCCTAAGCCTATTCTGGTCAGTATAATAACCAGATACTATAATAATTGTCACATACAATACCACATTGATGTTGTACAGTCATAGGTTTATAGGTAACTACCTGGCATACAGTCCAGGAAGTCATTGAGGTGCCTAGCCCATACTCTCAGTTGTCTCCATGCACTGTCTGGTTAACACTGTTATCCTTAACTCAAAGGATACAAGTAAGTTTATCCTTAGTAAAAGAATACAAAGTCTAAGCAACATCTCCTATATGGACACTGCTAAAAGGTGACCTGTGCCTGGCATATAAGGCATCACCCATCCCAATACTGATGGATTTACTGCACATCAGTAAGTTCAATGGCATCAGAAATACTCAGTCTAGGAAGGTAGCCCTTTTCTGCTACATCAACAGGATGGTTTGGAGGGACTGGTATACCTAGCAGGGGTACCACTGCTCTGAAACAGACACCTCATACACACTAAACAAAGATCATCCTGTCCATATTCAAGTGTGATTTGGATCTAAGAATGAGAAACAGAACATTTACCCCAGGAGTGCCCCCTGTACTACTAACTGAGTAAGGTAGCTCCTAAATACTTTATTCCATGCATAGGTCCTCTCAAGTTATCTGTGATATGACCACAGTTATTCTCATTAGGGTAGTATCTAATTATCAAACATGGGATAGTAAGGCAAATCTCTAATTAAATGGGACAGGTTAATTTGAGTACAAAAACAGAAATTGTCAATGCTTGGAAGGGCACAAGGCACATAGCATAGTACTTATCTATGAACCTAAATGACTTGCTCAAGGTCACACAGTAAGTGAATGAGGATTGAGGGATTCAAACTCTGAACTATAGGAACTGCAGGTCACAGCCTCCTCTAAACCAACTACCAGACAAGTAAACAAGCAAGGGACACTCCTTTTTACCCGATGTGCAGTTTGGTAATGATGCTGATGGAAAAAGATTCCCACCTTGGAATGTATCTCCACATTTGTTACATCCCATCATCTCAGAACACAGAGGTAGTCAAATTTAGCAAGGTCATGCTTACCAGCTATTAATGGAAGTCGGTTTCCAAAGTCTTTTGTTTATTAGCATAGAAAATGGTCTTCCACTGACAAATCTCTTTGCATCAGAGAAGAATTGCCAATTGGAAAATGTTTTTGTGGGCTTCTTTGCAAATGGTATGGACAGTGAATGCTTTTGATATCCCTTGAAGAAGGAATGTTCTGTAAACCTTCTTTGTATCACAGCCAGGAACACATCAGAAGATGCTGTCAGTTCCCTATGTCCAAAACAGCATGGCTCCCCTAAATGCTCCAGTTGAACAAAGCAGGTACTCCACTATTTTAATAGTAATAAATCACCCAGTTCAGAGAAATAAGGTATAGTACACCTCACTCTGATATGCTTCACACTGGCAGCTTCCTGTCTGTTAGCATTGAAGGACCACTTATCAGGAGGGGAAGTAATATGCATTGTCCAAAATACTATGCAAAAAATAACAGCTGGAAGTCTTACTATCTAAATGGTAGAGATTTTCCTGGTGTTGTGTTTCCTGGAGAATAATTATAAAATAAGCAAAGGAACTTGAGGTTTTCAGTATTTATTGAAACACTTCTCAGGGAGACTATCCTATGACTTCAGCAAGGTGCTTAGTTTCCCAGTTTCTGATCAGCTGTATAAATGTCAGAGATCATCATAATGCAAGCTGCAAGGTCATAGAAAAGACATTCAAGCCAGTCTAAGCATCTAAAAACTTCTTGAATTATTCTAGTGAATTATATTTCCTTACTTGTAATGATAGTCTGTTCCATGATTTCACAATACTCTGTGTGATAAATTTTGATGTAAAAGTGATATTACATTTTGCTATTTGAAAGGCATAAAATTAAGTTTAGCTAAGTGTTCATGATAAATGATTGTCCTGCACGCTACTATTTTTTAATACATTTTCATTGATCACTTTTTAGTATGCAAGTAATGACATTATGTGTTCAATTTTAGGTCTAATATACATTGTAAATAATTTCAATAGGACTGCAACAGATCACATCAAAAAAATTCTTTAAATTTGCCTTGAGGCATGCATTTTTTAGTGTTAAGTTAGAGCTTATATATACACCAAGATGTCTGTATTCAGCCTCTTCCTATATAGCATGATTTCCCAAAATAAAAGTTCAAGTCTGGAATGATACAAATACACAACACCACTCTTAGATGGATTGATATTAAGACCCATTTTATTTAACCACTGAAATAGTTTGGACACATATGAAATGAAAAGTAAATAATCTGATCATGATAATAAGAACTCTCCAATTTTAATGTCATCAGCATATTTAGACAGTCAAAAATGAAAATATAAAAGTTGCAAAGTTGTTGTTTTTCTTTCGGCTTTTCCCGATTAGGGGTTGCCATAGCAGAACTACTGTCTGCTAATGATTGGCAGCAGATTTTTACGGTGCCGAGGTACCAGCCTGACGCCCAACCTTCAACAATGGCACGCCCATTCACGCATGTCTTTTGAAAGCCACTCGACCACGGGGAGGACATGCAGACTCCACACAGAAGGTGCTCCAGCTGAGAATTGAATGAGAGAACCTCTTACAGTCAGGCGACAACACTACTGCTGCACCCCCGCGGCTTCTGCACTGGGCCTAAAATGAACCCCTATGCGACACTGGTAGCAATATCTGACTATTTTTGAAAAAATGGCCCAGAACTTTGACACTTCTATATCTAAGCCAACACACAACCCATTTAATAATATAATGATTTATTTTATGCTTTACCAGGGAATTAGCTATTGTTGCATAAGGGATGCTACCAAAAGTCTCTGAGAGATCTAAGTATGCAATTGCCACACTGAGAGCATTATCTAAGGCTTTGCAAACAGTTTCACAAGTTGTATTGGTAAAATCATGTTGTTTATGATCAACTTGTGGTAGTACATTCTCACTGACGTAAAATGATGAATATTTTGATTCACATATGGAGGTATAAATTCACTATAAACCAGAACATCATCAGTGCTAAGCAACATATAAGCATTAGTATAATTGTTTAAAGCATTTTCGTCTGAATAACATGAATAAAATGAGTCTTCCAAATTCATATCTAAATCACATTCTCCCTCTATATTATTACTGCAAAATAATCCATTAAATGAAGTTTCCTTCCTAATCTAAACAACTCATATTTCAGTAGATGAAGTCGTGGCAAAGACGTTGGTATGAACTTTAAAACTAGTTGTAACACAGAACAGACTATATTAGAAACACTCATTCCAGAAACATTCAAAATTAAATAAGTTTGAATATTAATACCACTTTGTTCTTTTTGTTTTATATGTATTCTGAAACTGCCTGTTTTGTTTATAGTACTGTTTATTTCCCCATTTGCCTCTGCCCCTTTTCTTACCAGTTCTTTGAAAGTTCTCTGGGGCTTCACTCCGAAAACGTTGAGCATGTTCAATAGGCCTTTGTGCTGCTGGTAGAGGTGGATACCTTTCATTATCCTCACTCTCTACTTCTGTCATCACTTCTGTTTCATCTGTTGTAACAAACGATACAGAGGGCCTGCCCTAGCTCCTTCCTTCCATACACCCGGTACAGTCTTATAATTGCATTTCCATAGAATTACTCTTTGCAGCTTATAGTCTTTAATGTCTCTATTAATTTTGTATTTCTTTCTTTCAGTGAGTTCAAGTTCAAATTCTTTTAATCTATCATTGATCTCAGACAGGAAATCATCCTGTCGTATTGAACTCAAATGTTTACTGAGTTCTTTATTTATAGTCAACACTTCTTCTTTGATTTTTTTATGTTTTATTAAATTTCGTTCAATGAGTATTTGCATCCACTCCATTGAACACATGTACCTCTGATATCCATCTGTTTTTAAACACTAGTTCTCTTTCATTACTCGTATCAAAGGGAGTAGTTGGATTTTTAAAGGCTGTAAGCCCCCTCGCAGGGCAATATCCAACTCTACATATCTCTTAAGGCACAACATGTTAAAATAAGTACTTGTTTCTTTAAAAAGAGCCTTTTCAAGTTTATCATATAACTCTTGTACCTCTGCTGATACTCCAGCTGTACCTTTAGACCCAACAGTAGAGAAAGGGTCTTCCATTCTACTACTTCAGACAGCAGACTATTTATTCCAAAATAATTCTGCAGTCTCTCCTGTTTTAGCAGCTCAATCGTTCACCTGGAAAACATACTCATCTATCAAATGTTGTCCTTGCTCAGCACTCTCTTCCCGTAAAATTTGGGGAACATTGTTTGAAGGATCCATTTGACTCAATACAAATATATACAAAACAACCGTATATGCAGAAAAATATTAAATAAAACAACAAAAATGGTCACAGAAGCGTACTAACGAAATTCCAGTTTATTAACCAGATTTAGTGCTTTGGCTTCACACACAGCCTTCAAAGAGTAACATATATTTAAAAAGCACCCCTTTATATACAATATTCTTTTCAATTAACACCCAATTATCTAATTACTAACCTCCAATTACATTCCTTATTCAAGCCTAATTGCTCCAGTGTATTGTATTTTAAAATAAACAGTGTCTCTTTATACAGCAATTTGCTTTTTATTTCTCTGCATTCACCCAGTTGCAACTTCACCTGTTCTAAAACAACTTGCTTTTAAACAACTTGGGTTCGAATTATGACACAACTTAAAATGATCCCTCAAAAGGCTTTCCATTTTTACATTAATAATATCCTTAACGTGTTCTTGTACACGTTTTTTAAAAAATCCGTTACCCCAACATAATGTAATCCACAACCACATTTCAAAAAATATAAGACACTTTCAGTGTTACAATTATACAGTCCATTTGGTATAAAATGTACACCATTAATATTTCCAGTCTTCTAACTACATACTTGCAACTGCAACATTTATTACATGTATAAGTTCCCTTATTTATCACCATTTTGCTATACATTATAGCGCTATGTGGAGCAAAATCTTTATGTATTAACATATCAGCCAAATTTCTACCCTTCTTATAAGATATTTGAACATTGTCAAGCATTATTTCTTTCAAATCCTTGGTAAAATTATGTTGTTTATGATCAACTTGTGGTAGTACAGTCTCACTGATGTTCCAAAGTGACAATAAGCACCTCCAAAATCCCTTGCCCATAAGTGATGTCAGACTTATTTGAAGACAGTAGCATCCTTAATAGAGCCACTCTTGTGAATCTATATAGCATTTGCCATCCTCCATGATGCAGGAGCAGTACTGGTCACTAATGACATATTAAATAATACATTTAAAGGGTTTATCAGTTGGTCAGGAGGGTCATGAATACAACAATATGGTGGAGAGTCAGGGTCACTGCCACTGTTCTTTTTAACTATATTTAATGCAGATTTCATCATGACCTCTGTGATTAATGAATACAGAGTGTAAGACTTCTCTAGAATTAGCTACATTATTTGATGAGGCTAAGGTGGTAAAGTAGTTCATAGGTTCATAGGTAGGTACTAGGCTATCTGCCCGAGGGCATTTATAAGCCTAGCCAGAGTGTGTCGGCTTTCACAGCCCCATTGATTAATTAACTGAGCCTTTGTCAAGCAGAGCCAATGAAGTGATTCCAGGGGTGTATTTTCTGTTACCCATCCACTCGTCAAGGCTTCTCTTGAAGAGTGTTAGTGAGGAGCTCTGCCTAATGTAGTTTGGAATTTTGTTCCAAAGCATGGGGAGTCTCTGTGACAGGAATCTATCCCTCCAGCATGTTCTATTTATTGTTGTGGCGAGGTTTAGCTCACTAGAGCACGTGGCTCGCAATGACTTGGATTTCTTTAGGTGGAGCATGTCCATCAATTCTGAGTTGGACATGGCTTTGTAAGTCAGGCAGAGATCACCTCTGAGTAAGCGATATACCATTGAGTATAGCCAAAGTTTTTTCAGTCGGGCTGCATAGGACATATGTTTGAGGCCAGTAATCCTCTTGGTGAGGTGCTTTTGTGGTCTTTCCAGCTGTTGGAAGTGTCCTGTGAGGTACATCCCAAATGAGGCATTGTACTCTATGATGAGTCTGAGGAGTGACGAGTAGAGGGGCACTATAACCTCTTTATTTCTAGATGTGAACCCCTTAGTAATTAGATGGGCCACATAGAAGGATTTCCTAACTACTTTGGCAATATGATTGCCAAAGGAGAGATTACTATCTACCTGGGTCCCCAGATCTCTTATTACCTCTTCTGTATTAAGGGGGCTGCCGCCTATGTGGTAATTCGTGGGTGTTTTGTTTTTCCCAAATGGGATGACTATGCATTTTTTGGCATTTAGCTTGAGGCCATGACTTTGACACCAGGTGTCTGTCTCAGTAAGACCTTTTTGGATGAAGTCCGTGTCAGCCAGAGAGTCAATTATGGCTCCCAGTTTGCAGTCATCGGCGAACTTGGTTAGCCATAGTCTTCCTGTGTTTGCCTGTACTTCTGAGAAATATATGCCAAACAGTAGGGGTCCCAGAACCGAGCCTTGCGGGACACCACTTGTGACTGCTTTAGAGTCGGACCTGGAGCTCGCTATTCTTACCATTTGAGTTCTGTCTGTAAGCCAGTTGGCAACCCATCTTGTGACGTAGGGGTTTATGTTCAGGCTGGTGAGTTTTTCTATAATACTCGAGTGAGGAATGGTGTTGAACACTTTGGCGAGATCAAGGTAGGCTGTGTGAACCACCTTTCCCTCGTCTATGGCCTTGGTGACTGTCTCGAAGAAGTCAACCAGGTTTAGTAGGCATGATCTGCCCTTAACAAAGCTGAACTGGGTCAGGTCAAGTGTTTGGAGGTTCCCAATGTCTTTGTTAATGAGTTCCATGATGATGCACTCCATAGCCTTGCAGACCAGGCTAGTCAGGCTTATAGTTACCAGGGTCAGTTGTGGCCCCTTCTTGTGGAGCGGAATAGCCATTGCTGTGCACCATTCTATGGGCACATAGCCTGTGGAGAGGCTGAGGTTGAGTAGTCATTTAAAACATTAGGTATTTCAGAAGACTTGCAAAGAAGTAATGCCTGATTAAGAATAGGATCAAGTCTATCATTAGACCTTTTGATACTGCTGACATAACTACAGAACTTCTTAAGCTTGGTATTTTTAATGACTGTAACCAATTTCAGATGTCTTAATCTGATTGTTCAGTAATCTACAAGAGGAATAACTAGTGGAGCATATAAATACTGCACAATAATGATAAGAATCAATCAGAGAAGGTTAGAAAAGATTGGGGATCAAGACTGGAAAAGCAACTATCACGAAAACAACGGGAGGGCATATGTTTGGCTCACGATTATTCAACAAAGTCCAGAAGGTGTAGGATATTTGCTTGGAAGTATTTGCATAGGTTTAAATACTATAATAAAAAACAAACAGGTCTAAGGAACAAACTTTAATGTAAGCGCTTTCGAACGGTAAAATCCGACCTTCATCAGACACAGAACACATTATCACATGGTCTTTTATAAAATACAACCAATTAAAACCCTCATCAATTCTCATAAATTAGATAATTAATTACTTAGTTGCAACATTTTCCCATAGCAGCAGCCACCCAACCCAATCTAACAACAAAAGAAACAGGCCATTTTGAACAAAGCATTTCACCTATTAAAAACTTTCATTTTAAAACACTGGCAATAGAAATAACATCATTTATTCCAGGTAGTACAGAGGCATTAAGAACAATTTGCCACCAATATTCCCTATAAATACTCTTCCCTTCCTATTGTCTTCTGTTCATTTGTTTGTTTGCTGTTCCCTCTTTCTATCATGTCACCCCATTTCCTTCCCATCTATAAAACAGAAGCAGTTGGCTGTTTGATGTATAGCTCTTACATGGACTGCCAGATCTGCTTGTCTTGCAGATATGTAGTTCTTCAATGGTTGTGCAAATACGCTTAACGGTGAGTACGTGAGTATGACAACATCCTTATAGCATGGTCCACTCTGTTGCATGGAGACTGCATTGCAGGGCTTCATTTTGCAACACTATTCCATGCACTTTTACATTACATTGGTTGTGCTATCTACTGAAGCAACAATGAAAAACTGAAACAACCAGGAACCAGAGAGAAGCAACCAAACAGTAAAGTACACTGGTAGAAACAGGTGTTCAACATGATTCTTTTAGCCTAAACCAAATGTTTTTTAAAGTATAGAAAATCTATCATTTATTCTGTTTGATGCATCAAGGGTTAACATCAGTGTTTTCTTATTGTTAACTGTTTAACAAATTTAGTTTAAATATGGCTGCATTATTATGTGGTTGTTTGTTTCTGATGAAGTCTTCGGATGAATAGCGGATTAATAAATTTGGTTTATGCTAAAAGAATTGTCCCAAACACCTGTTTCCACCAGTGTACTTTACTATCTACTGAAGCACTTTTATTTTATGGTCCTTTCTGAATACCCCCCCGCCATTTTCATTGCACAAGATGGATGTAATCTTTATAGTTTAGTTATTTTTATTACACATGTATATATTGCAAACTTTATTCTACTTCTTAATCTAGTGCAGTAACCACTTAAAGTTTGATATGGAGGAAGAAACTGTAGTAGCTTATATGCTACCACAGTCCATCCTAAATTTAAAAGTATTTATTTTATACTTTGAGAATGCTGTTTGCATTGTAAAACTGTTGAGTGTTGATTGGCACACCTGTCAACTTGTTCATTTTGCAGTGGACCCTCACTGCTGGGGTTCTTACCACTAACCACTTAATATCTTTGCACTTTTAATTTTAACTAGAATTATTTTTTGCTGGAAGTAAATCTAAAATAAAATTGCTCAGCTCATGTAATTCACTTGGATTTGTCATGGCATTACTTGGACATTTTACACTGACATTTGATGCCAATGTAAAGCTGTCTGAGCCCTACTGAGTAGTGAACTTGACTCACATTTGGCCCTTTGGTGTAGAACTGTACATTTCATCAGATTATATGGCCAGAGGAATCCCAGAACCCTTTTCTTATAAACAGGCCAAGTGAAAATGCTTGGGGTAGCAAACATTTTGGAATCTGGCCCTATGTGCCGTGCCCTGTTTACATAATTTCAAAGAGAAAATGTTTGTGAAAATTTATAGACAATACTTTGCTGTAGTGTGTTATAATATAGAAGGATTCTGAATGTATTATTATTAGCCTAATAACATTTTGTTCTTACTAAGCAATATTGCTGTTTCATTTCCAGATCAAGATATTTATGTCTGTTCACTTTTTTTCTTTTTTAGCCGCAATTTTCAGAATATAGTTCAGGACTCTGCTGATGTTTTAGGCTTCTAGCTTCTACCTAGGTAACTTTCCACAACTGAACCTTTATCAAGCAAATATATCAGAAGTACAATAAGATGACTTTTAACTGCAATGAAGTGTATACATTTTTGGTCAGTAGAATAATGCTTAATACTGATGTGGTGAATTAAAAAGAAGACTCTCTAAGATTCAGCTAAAAGGCCTTACTGAGAAAATGTGAAGCTGGAAAAGTAACACAAAGTAAGTGCTTGGTTAACAAAGGGAAGAAAGAGAATGGAAAGCAAACTAATAAGACGAAGACCAGCTCTATGCCACTGTTCTGGTGCCAATTTCAAACACAGCATTCCACCACTCAGATAAAGCTGAATTACTAAACAAGTAAAACAAGAAAGGAAAAACATAAAACAGCACCACAACACTCAAACATGGTCTGACACATGATTTTAACTAGAGAATATAAGTGCTGTTTAACTGATGGTCTGAATATCTGCCTGAGGAAGCCTGGAAGATGAAAGTTCTGCTTTACTAACAAAGTGGAATAAAGCTGATCTTGTTGCATTTTGAATGTCATGGTGTCATTTTACATTTTTTTTTTCTTTTGTGTTTTAACTATTCTGATGCCATCAGATAATGTCACTCTCCTGAACAACTGCAAAGGAAGTATTTACTTAATTTGCCAATACTTCCGAGCACTGCTGGAATAATAAGTAATAAAAATCATTCCTGTCAGTGGTATGAAATCCTACTAAGCAGTGTATAAATGCTTTGCATTGACATTTTGTTAAATTAATGTGATACCGATACTTTACCATGACATTACCTGTTTCCAAGCATGATGATTTAGAAACAATTATGCCAACTCAATTCCACATCAGGCCTCCATGTTCCCTCAAGCTGTATAGGTTAATGTGGAACTACAGAAATTTACATTGGATTCCAAAGAACTACAGAAATTTACATTGGATTCCAAAGAACTACAGAAATTTTCATTTGATTCCAAAAAAAAACATGTGGCTACCATTACATCTCAAAACATGGCAGCTTCCTAATAAACTCTATTATGATTTTTCCTTAACACACTGACTTTCCACCATTGTATGAAAAGTTATATTTGCTTTTTGCCTAAGTAAGTTATTCTGACTGCATCCAACCAGTTGTGCCTTTTCAGTAGGCCATCTCACGGCCAGATCTCCAACTCCAGTACATAGGACTGATCCCCTGAAATTAGGATACCAGTGGAATGAATTCAATTGTCAGTAAACGTCAGCTTTGGTTCCACCATATCAATGCTCTAATGCAACATTTTAACATACGACTATAACAGTGTGACATCAGTAATATCCTTTTCAGCTCCTTTTCACCTCTGTTAATTATTTCACACTTTAAATCATATTTTCTTCTGTCATTACCCACACAAATTTGTTTCCTACCTCTGAAGTGTGCTCTAATGAAAATTATTCAGTCATAAAAGTTTCTATAAAATATGACTGATGCAAGTTTCCAAGAAAGGTTAGTGAAAGTTTGGTTCACTAGCACTGTATATACAGCTGGAACATGGTCACATGTTACAGGTAAAGCACAACCTATAAATAAAATCCACTGACTCATTTACTCAGCAAATGACTCATTTTATGCTGCACTTTTTTATGGGTTGTATTCTGCATGCTTGCATTCATTTGTTTTAGTCCTGTTTATCTGTATTTTGATATAAACCCTTAAAAAAGTGCCATGTCTCTCAATCTCTTAGCATAAGATATCTGGACAAAGCCATAAATAATGGGGGAGGGGCAAAGGCCCCAAAGTAGTGACAATTCTTAAATATTGCTCTTATAAACTTAGAACGTTGATAAAATAACAGATGTTGCATTAGCATGAATTTTTTGAAGAGTATGAAGTCTGAAACTCAAATGTCTGTCATTATTTTCTGACTTCAGTCCTCAATGATTTGTCAGAAAATCAAACATTTTGTTAAGAACAAACCAAAAATATTATGCAAAAATCTGGACAGCTGTGAGGTATGAAAATAGCATTTTTGCAAAGTTATGTTTAAGAAACAGAATCATAAATCATATGTTTCTGTTTCTTACTAAATTGGTACACCTTGTTTGCTGTAGCATAGACTAGATCCAGGCCTGCTGAATCTAACTTTGTTTGTATAACTTGAGCACTAATCCAGGCATTCCTTAAAGTATTCAATTGTATTTATTACTGCTTGGTAGTAACTTGATTAAAGTGTAGCTATCATTCTAAGTCTTTTGGATTAAGCACTTGGGCTCAGACCAGTTGTTTTACATTAGGAAGGTTTGTGGCCTGCACTGTGGTGGCAGGACAAGTAGCTTACATCCTTCTAAGTTGGGAACTGCTGATTGAGGGCTCAGTGTCTGTTATTCTAAAAGTGTATTAGTTCTGGTTTAAGCACTTGGGCTTCAGGCCAGTTATTTTACATTAAGAAGGTTCGTGGTCTGCACTCTTGTGGGAGGAGAGGCTGGACTCTGCCCTTCTGAGCTGGGAATTTCTGGTTAAAGGCTTATAGTGCCTGCATATTTGAACTGTTTCTTACTGAAATTGGTACACCTTGTTTGCTGTAGCATAGACTATATCCAGGCCTGCTGAATCTAACTTTGTTTGTATGCTTGTTTGCTTCTTATTTCCCTGAAATGCTAATTCCACCTAAAACGTGGCTTTTCAGCACTTCTGTGGATCGCTAGTGACATCTGCATTGCTTACTGTACATATTTCCTTGTTTCACTTGAAAGAAAGTTACTGTTTGTCATTTTTGCATTTAAGTTACCTGTAACACATTGCATTTAAGTTACCTGGCACTTGCTCACTAAAGCAATTATATAAGTCAGCACTAAAAAATTAAAAGCACTACACCCTCACAAACTCCCCTTGAGTACCTTGTTCCCCATTGGCCCTTTTTTTTCAATTATAAAGGAATTCCCAGTACTATTCTAGCATGTCCAAAGGTCAATTGTCAATCTCCTCTCTGGTCCAGCTGGTGAATCTGGGAATCTTGAGGCAATGTTACAACTGCCTCATGTACACAGACAACCCTCTCCTCCTCCCAACAAATTCCAACACATGTGAGAGATGCAACCATATAGCCAAACTGGAGGCTAAGCTCTTTCAACTCAGTACTGGCGAAACCTGTCAGGAGGAGAAGGAAATCACACTCATTACAATTCCAGTCTCACATAGACCTACCACAACAGCAAACCAAACACATAAACACACAAAAACATACTCGGAGGCTCTAAATAAAAATCTGCCTAAGCAGCAGAGACCTCCAAAGCAGACACCCAAGCAACCGTTACCCCAAAACAAAACACATGCAACACATAGCTCACAAAGCCAGTGTGCTGAACAGTCACAGCCCTTAAGGCTAAAAAACACACCGGATACACTTATAATAGGTGACTCTATCGTCAGGCACACTGACATCCCGCTCACCAGGCTGAACAAGGAGAAGGTCACGGTGAGCTGCCTGTCAGGCGCTAGGATCCATCACATAACACAAGCACTCAGGTCACTCCAAGGCAAGTACAAATATGACTCCGTCATTGTCCATGCTGGTGTGAATGACCTGAGACGTACCTCCCTGGACTACATGAAAAGAGACATAGAGGAGCTCTCTGAGCATGTGGCCCAGGCCGGTATGACCCTGACCTTGAGTAGCATCTTACCCTCACCAAGAATGATGCCACAATATGAAGACAAGATGATCAATTTCAACAATTGGCTTAAGTATTGGTGTCATTCAAAGGGGATCCAATGCCTGTCAGCCTGGGATGACATGCTTGACAAGCCACGATGCTTCGCTAGGGACGGCTTGCACCTGTCACCCCTGGGCTTTCGGATATTGGCAAAGGCTCTTGCTACCCCCATAGTGCCTTTTTTAGGCAAGGCTCAAAAGACAAACCCACCTCCATAGGTATCACAAGGGATAAAAAACTAAGAGTAATGCTACTCAACGCCAGAAGTCTAAACCTCAAGATGCATGCACTCGAAACTCTCCTTAGCATGGAGAACATTGATATCTGTGCAGTAACAGAAACCTGGTTCAAGGCTCCTGAGAGCACCCCAGCACTGCCAGGTTATACCTCATACCATGCTTTTCGGCCCCAAAACTTGGACCGAACCAGAAAAGGAGGGGGGAGTATCAGTATTCGTCAAAGATACCCACACCTCCAGGCTGGTGGCACAGCACGAGGCATCAGAGACTATCCATGTGCAACTAACAGTGGGTAAAACTGCCTTCCAGTTTATAGCCTGCTACAGACCACCCTCCCAATCCCAGGAACCCCACTCAGCCTTCCTGAGAACACTGGAAAATATGAAGGTCTCTCCAAACACCATTATATTGGGCGACTTCAACTACCCAAACATAGACTGGGAGCATTACTGTAGCTCCAACACCCTTGCTCAAAGGTTCCTAGAATTTATAAACTCCAACGCTATGGAACAACTTGTTACCACTCCCACAAGAGGGGAAAACATACTGGACCTGATCATCACCAACATGGGGACTCTATGCTCCAGACCAGAAGTGTATCCCTCACTGGTAAGATCAGACCATAAACTAATCTCACTGGATATTCACATTCTGACCCCACCTCCTGCCCAGAAAACCACAGTGGAAAACTTCTCTAAAGCAAATTTCACACTCCTCAAAACCAAGGTGGAATCCTTCAAAGCCCCCGTGCCTGTGGAAAATACGGCCCAGACCGCAGAATCCTTTATAAACGCATTCTATGAACACCTTCAGGAATGCATGGATCATGCAATCCCAAATAAAACCAAGACCCAGTCCTCCAAAGGTAGACGTCCTGTCTGGTGGACCCCAGCCATAAACAAACTATACAATAGAAGGAGGAAGCTACTACATGATAGAGCAAAATCCCAAAAAGGAAAGGCATCTCTGATCAGTGTTAGCAAAAAACTACGGGCACTCATAAAATCGTCTAAGGCCAGCTTCGAGAGAAAAATTGGACAGGACACTAAGGATAATCACAAGGCTTTCTTTAGTTATGTTAGGAACCTGGGTGGGAATTCCCAGATATGCTCAGAATTGGTCCAAAATGACAAAAAATACACCGAACCCACAGACATTGCCAACATCCTAGCTGACAGGTTCAGTGCAAACTCTCCCCCCCACCAAAAGGGCAAATATCTATCCCAGCTGTGTGCTGCCCCCCTGACATCTTAGATGCTCAGGTAAGAGCCGCCCTCTCCAAAGCAAAAAACACAGCATCAATGGGAACAGATGGTGTCCCGGGCTGCGTCCTACATGAACTCCAAGAAGAGCTAAACCCAAACATAAAACTACTGTTCAATCTCAGCCTTACCACAGGATATGTACCCAAAGAGTGGGGTACAGCAACAGTGGTCCCTCTCCACAAAGGTGGTGCCTCAGCGGATCCTGGAAACTATCGCCCCATAAGCCTGACTAGCTTGGTCTGCAAAGCTATGGAAAGGATCATCATGGGCCTCATAAAAAAAGATATTGGGGACCTACAGACACTGGATCCTACCCAGTTCGGCTTTGTTAAGGGCAGATCCTGCCTCTTAAACCTGGTCGATTTCTTTGAAACAGTTACCAAGGCCATTGACGAGGGGAAGGTGGTCCACACAGCCTACCTGGACCTCGCAAAAGCCTTCGATACAATACCCCACTCGGGCATTATAGATAAGCTCACCAGCTTAAATATAAACCCCTATGTCACTAGATGGGCTGCAGACTGGCTCAAGGACAGAACCCACATGGTTAGAATTGCTGGAGCCATGTCAGACTTCAAACCAGTTACAAGTGGCGTCCAACAAGGCTCAGTCCTGGGACCTCTCCTGTTCGGTATATATTTCTCGGAGGTACAGGCCAACACAGAAGGACTGTGGCTGACCAAGTTCGCAGATGACTGCAAACTGGGAGCTATAATCAACTCTCCAGCCAACACAAGCATCTTCCAAAAGGGCCTCATAGAAACAGACAACTGGTGCCAGAGCCATGGCCTCAAGCTAAACGCCAAGAAGTGTATAGTCATCCCCTTTCCATTAAGTACAGAAGAAGTAATTAGGGACCTGGGGACCCAAGTTGATAGCAATCTCTCATTTGACAACCACGTGGCCAAAGTGGTTAGAAAAACATTTTATATAGCCCACCTAATCATGAAGGGATTCACATCTAGATCAGGGGAGGTCATCGTGCCTCTTTACTCATCCCTCATCAGGCCCATAATTGAGTACAATTCCCCTTTTGGGATGTACCTTACCAGACACCTGCAGCAACTGGAAAGACCCCAAAAGTACCTCACCAAGAGGATCAAAGGGCTCAAACAGATGCCATATGCTGCCCGGTTAAAGAAACTCCAGCTCTGCTCAGTGGCATACCGCCTGCTCAGAGGCGATCTGTGCCTGACATATAAAGCCATGTCCAACCCAGAATTAATGGACATGCTGCACCTCACAAAATCCAAATCCTATCGAGCTACGCGCTCGAGAGACTTGAACCTCAGCACTGAAATAAATAGGACATGCTGGAGGGACAGATTCAAAACCCAGAGACTCCCTTCACTCTGGAATAAAATCCCAGTCCAGGTTAGGCAGAGTCCCTCATTGACTCTCTTCAAGAGGAATCTTGATGAGTGGATGGGAGATAGTAGGTTTACCCCGGGTATCACTTCTGTGTCATTGTTAGACAGAGGCACAGTATACTAACCTCGAAAAAGGGCATAGCAAAATTAATTTAAAATGGGTGGCGAAAGCCAAACACACTCTGGCTAGGCTTATAAATGCCCAAGGGCAGATAGCCTAGTATGAACCTATGAACCTATGAACCTATGAATTGACTGTTACTAACTTACTAGACTATTATTGTTCCTGTATTGCTAATTTTGCAGTTCTGTTTACCATACTTCAAGGATTTTTGCTGATTTTCAGTAAGCATACCAAATTATGATATATTTATCAAAGAATAATGTTCACCAGAGTCTACACACGTGTGTTTTACTTTTCTAGATTAGTGTAATGAAAGACAATCCTGGATGTCTCAGGCCATACATTACAGGAAAGGAAAGAGTGACATTGTTCGTAATATTGTAATATGTTTACATCCCAACCCACATTTTCAGCATTTGTATGTTTTGAATCATAACAGTTGTGATATGTACTTCCATGTTTATTTTTGCACATTTGTTTCTCAAAGCATTATAAGTCATAAATGCTACCTGCATGCATTTTTGAAATGTCACGGCTAAAGCATAATGACATGGTACTATTTTCAGGAATGTCTTCATTTCTCAGTCATGCTACTAGGAAATGTATAGCTAACACTAATAACTCTAGCACTTTCACTTATGTAGTATCATTACTTGACTCATGCAGCATAGCCGTAACTAAAATATTCCTAATAAGTAATTATGTAAGAATGATACTATTCTTTTATTATACAATGTAGCTTATTTATTATGGTACAGTGGTTTTTAATGCTACATTGTTTCAGTAGTAGCAATGATAACTGCCATTATACCAGATGTACATAATCAGGAGTAGGCTTGTATTATCTGTGCAAAACTGAAGCTGTGTCCTATGTAGTGCTTTCATTTAACTTCCTAGACAGTTACTAGGCATGCAGTCCAGAACACAGAGGAGTCTGGCACAATTTCCTAATTGCCTCAGAGTACTGTATGGTTAAGTGAGTTACTCAGAGTCACACAGTAAACAAATGGAGGGTGTGGGAATCAAACCGTACACTGCAGAAAGCAGTTTCCTAACAGCTTTTAGCCTTAATCTTCTGTGATGTTTCTTAGAAGGGCCTGATGTATGCATTTCTTCATATGCAGTTGGTACTGAACCAAAATGAGGGCATGGATAGCCACATGCACAATGGGAAAAACACACTTTAACTCCTCCAGCGAGCTCCAACAGGAACCAGCAGCTATAGTATAGTGTTAAATGCTGAAGATATACAAGCAGAGCAAAAAGTTGAACAAACTGTATGACACTGCTTTGACCTTAAATTAAAAAAGAAGTTTATTCACAAAGTGCAATATCTTAACACTTTCACCTTACTAAAGAAGGTATCATCAGAGATAAAAGAATTAGCCTTAATAGAGGCTTATATAACTTTGAAAAAAACATGTGACAAACCTGGAATGCAGTTGCAATTAACCTGCCTTCCACTTAAAGAGAAAGTGTAGCAATACAGTGTTAAAAGACAATAAGAGATCCTACAACAGTAAAAAATGTTATTCTATATATATATATATATATATATATATATATATATATATATATATATATATATATAATATGTACACATCTACAAATTAAAACTTAAGTTGTTTTTAAAAAATTGTTTATAGCTTTTCTGCTCTCTTTTTTACAGTACAGTTGATAGCTAATTTATCATTCAGTCTTGGTTTCTTCATAGCATCTTACAGTAACTGCCATTGCAATTATTTTTCTTCAAAAAGTAATTCACTGTTCCCACCCTGTCCTGTAGTGGAAACTTTGCCAATAATAAATAATAAGAATCTTTTATAATTTTTACATATAAGGGTATGTCTATATAAAGCATTCATAGGCTTTTTTGTTTCCTAATGTCATAATCATGCTTGTACATTCTGTCCTTGAGCATTCTGTTAGTTTTTCATATATAGAAGGCTAGGCAGAATGTACATGAAGCTAAATACACTACCATTCTGGTAGTACCATTACATGTTCCAGGACATGTTAAAGTTTTTCATAATTCTTTACTGCAAGATAAGGGCCATCATTTATTTTTAAGATTTTTACCTCTACCGAATGTTATATTAGGTTGTGAGCCCAAGATATGTTTTGTTTCAGAAGAGAAAATGTTGTTCTGCATTTTATTCATCATTCATTTTAACATTGGAGCAGTAGTCAGAACAATTTAGGAAACAGACATAGACAGTCCAAAATTAGTGGATTTTTTAAATACTGTAAATACATAAATGATGGCGCTTATGTTACAGTAGAGAATTATAAAAAAACGTTGACATGTCCAAGAACATGTAACTGTACTAAAAGAATGGTAGTGTATTTAGTTTCCTGCACATCCTGCTCAGTCTTCTATATAGGAAAAACCAGCAAAATGCTCAAGGATAGAACATACGAGCATGATTATGACATTAGGAAACAAAAGCCTATGAATGCATTATACAGACATAGCCTTTTATATAAAAATTATACAAGATTTCTATTTTTTATTAGAAAATGGACAAACTGTACATCGACACCCTTATTGGAGAATGAACATTCTCCAGCAGGGTATTAATCTACAAGTATTTCCCTCTGAAAAACTATAATGCAGCAGTGGAGCTCAGACTGAAAAAAAAAATGTCCACCATTATTTTATGCTCGCTAAGCAGTGCTTTTGCTATTTAGCGAGTGTAAAATATATTAAAAAAAAGAAAAGTGTGTGTTTGTGTTTATGTCTGTGTGTGAGTGAGTGTAGGTGTGAATGTGAGTGAAAGCGAGAACGATCGGGCTGTTACTTTACACTCACTAAGCAGCGCTTTTGCTGTTTAGTGAGTGTAAAATCGAAACATAACACAAAGTGTGCATGTTTCTGTTCTTGTGCATGTGTTTATGCTTCTATATGTGTGTGTGAATGCATGCATGAAAGGGAAGGGTGTGTGAGTGAGAGTGTGAAGAGTGAAAGTGATCCAACAATGGCAGCAGCAGCAGTCACGAAGTTTATGTACCTCTCACCTCTTAGATAAGTTAAATGAATAAAACATGAAATAAAGGGGGAACAACGGCTCAAAACAAGAACATATTCCTGTTTAAGAAATCACAAAGTTGCTGCAACAATAGGACTTGTGTTAGCATGCATTTTCTGAAGTACAGATGTGTTGGGGGAGACAGTGTCTGTGTGACAGAGGGAGAGACTGAGACCAATGGACCACTGGCAGCAGCAGATAAGAGGTGTGCGTACCTTTTAACTCTTAGATAAGTTATCTGAATAGAATATGAAATAAAGGGGGAACAAAGGTTCAAAACAGGAACATACTCCTGCTTAAAAACTCACAAAGCTGCTGTAATAATAAGATGTGTGTTAGTATGCATTTTCTAAAGTACAGGTGTGTGTGTGTGGGGGGGGGGTCAGTGTTTGTGTAACAGAGGGAGAGACAGTGAGATCGATAAAACACTGGCAGCAGCAGATAAGAGGTTTGCATACCTCTTGACTTTAGAGGTTTGCATGCCTCTTGAACTTTTAGCTCATGAAATGTGGATAAAGCCTGAAATAAAGGGGAAATAAAGCTCCAATATAGGAACACATTTTAAATGTTATACTTAAAAACTAAAAAAAATAATTTAAATAACAGGATTTCTGTTAACATGAATTTCCTGAAGGAAATAAAGTCTGAAAGTCAAATGTATGTCATTATTTAGTGACTTCAATACCCAATGACTGACACCATTTTAGCAGTAAGGGACCAAAAAGTAAAGCAAATATCTAGATATTTTTTAAAAAGGATATATTTTGGATGTAAAATGCTTCCTCTAACACCATTTACATATGCTACAGCAACTTTGAAACATTAGGCGGAGGAACTACTTTACATGCAAAATATAAAAAAAATAATATAGTAATAAAAATATCTAAATAAGTAAGTAAAAGTAAGTAAACACAACAATTTTACAGAGAACCCATTCTCTAAGTGCGACAATGCCCTCCAGGGTGTGTTTTAATATGTAATTAATGCCCTTCCAGGGGGGCAGGCATAAATTACACATTAACACATACCCTGTCAGGCATTATTGCTCATTTACTGACAAAGTTTCCACTACAGGATGAGGTGGGAACAGTGAATTACTTTTTAAAGAAAAAGAATTGCAATGGAAGGTACAGTTAGATGCAATGAAGAAACCAGGACTGAATGATAAATTAGCTATCAACTGTATTGTAAAAAAGATAGCAGAAAAGTTATAAATATTTTTTAACAGCTTAAGTCTTAATTTGTAGATGTGTACATATTTATATATACATATGTATGTGTATATATATCCCTGGTTACACGCACAATGAGAATGGGAATGGCTGCAAAAGAGTTTGCAGAACATATCATGCCTGCATCCATAAAACAGAATAATGTGTATCATATGAGGAGGTGTGGGGATATTCAAGCAGACAGACATAGATACGTTCATAGGTTCCTAGAAGGTTACTAGGCTAATGGTACAAGAGCCCTTACAAACCTAGCCAGATTTACTCAGATTTTACTCACTTTTCTATCCCTTGGGAAAGATAACAAGGATCAGCAAGTGGGGTATTAACAATTTTTAAGGACTCCCGCTGTCCATAAGGGACATGGGCACCATCCCAGGTCTGAATTTGTGATTTCCCATCTGTTGGTCCAGATTGTGATTGAAGATGATCGGGGAAGGGCTCTGCTTCATGCAAATAGTAAGCCTATTCCAGTGGAGAAGAATCTCTGCAATACATATCTGTCTGTTCAGTGTGATCTATTTATGTAACTGATTTAGATCTCTGGAGTGGATAACCCTTGCCCAGTTAGATTTGTGAATATGCATCATTTCCATCAGGGCTGGGTCAGAGACTACCTTGTAGGTCAAGCACAGATCACCCCTCAGTAATCAGTAGGAAACTGAATACAGTGATAGGGACTTTTAATTGGTCTGAATATGGTATGTTGGTTATACCCTGTATTTTGTCTGGTGAGAAACCTCTGAGGATGCTCCAACTGTTGCAGGTGTCTGGTGAGATACATGCCAAAGGGAGTATTGTACTTGACTATTGGTCTGATGACGGCCGAGTACAGTGGTACTATGACATCTTTAGATCTGGATGCCATGCACTTACTGATAACCTGAACCAAATGGAAGGATTTCCTCCCCACCATGGACACATGGTGGTCAAAGTTCAGATTACTATCTATCTGAGTACCCACATCTCTCACCACTGGGTCCACTTTTAGGGGGGTGCTATCAATGTTGTAATTCACAGGGGTATTTGGTTTTCCACAGGGTATTATTATGCACTTCTTTACATTTAGCTTAATACCATGGTTCTGACACCAGTCTGTATCAGTCTTTTCTGTAGGTATCATCATTGTTTGTGGAGTCAGTGATTGCCCTCAACTTGCAGTCATCAGCAAACTTGTTCAGCTAAAGGTGATCTACATTTGCCTTGACATCCAAAAAGTATATTCAAAACAGGAGGGGGCCCAGCACTGTGCCCTGTGGTACTCCACTGATGATTGGGCTCTTGCTGGATGTGGATTCCCCCACTCTAACAACATGTGTCCTATCTGTGAGACATTTGGCTATCCATCTGGTGACTAAGAAGTTATTGCCCAATTTTACTTGAGTGGACTATTGTGTCAAATGCCTTGGCTAGGTCAAGGTAGGTGTTGTGTCCTGTCTTACCCTCATTGATGGCCTTGGTGAACTTCTGAAAGAAGTCCATTAGATTCAGCAGGCAAGACCTGTCTTTGATGAAGCTGAACTAGGTTGAGTTGAGAAATTGTAGATTTCCTCTGTCATTGTTAATCAGGTCCATGATTATCCTTTCCACAGCCTTGCATATGAGGCTAGTCAGACTTATGGGTCAGTAGTTTCCTGGGTGAGTTGATGGTCCACCCTTGTGCAGGAGATGACTGGGACAAAGCCTGTCTGGAGACTGTGATTAAATAGAGGTAGATCTCTCGGACGGAGGGGTATTTTCCCAACTACACCTCATGCACCGATTTATAGGGCAATGTCTGCCTGATGTTTCTAAATGGGCCCTTATCACATACTTGCTACAGCTTATAATAACTCCCTATTAAGTGCTACATTGCTTTATGGCTGGAATTTTTATGCAAAATTTCCTCTGAATCTAAAGGCAAAAACTAAAATAGATTTGAAAGGATTTGAAAGGTGGGGAGATCTGTAGGTACAGCAGCATCACACTGTATCATACTGGTGAAGTGGGTCCATGTTTTATGCACCACACTTTACTGAACTGACCTGTTAATTGAGCCTGTGATGAATGATACACTGAGAGAAACATGATATATTTTTTGGTGGATCAGCATCATGTCTCAGGCTCTGTGCTGTAAATGGAAGAAGTCCTGACTATGAGGCAGATGACTTAAGTCTGATTAGCAACTTGGGTGGAAGACGATCCATGATGAGGAGCATGGGAGTGTGCCCAGATATGAGGCAGGGGGCTGGGAGGTTCTGGCCTGTCACTTCAATGACATTTAGATGGAGCACTAACTGACTGCTAAATGCATTGAATGGCAGCTGCTGAATACATACTGCAAATGGGTAAGTGCACAGGCTGTGGAAAGTCAACATGGGGCAATATGCTTCCTGCAGCAGGCAGCATTTAGTGAAGATGCTGCAAAAAGGTGGGGGGCATGTCATCAGGTGAGGACAGACATGAACCTTAGCCCCCTCCCCAACACCTGAATTTCATCATAGGGAGTTTACTCACCCCAGCCAGGAACAAATAGGCTTTAGCACTCTTGCCTAGCCTGGGTATTCCTAGCTCTCACCTACATCAGGGTGATTGAGCCAACAAGGTAGAAATATGGTGTCATCTGACAGGTCTGGTGAGTGAAAAAGGAGCAACAAGAACTGTGCTCAGTTCACTTAATAAAAAAAAACATTATTTTTTGGTTTACTTCCTTTGATGTATCTCTGATAAAAAAGGGAAACTGTGTCTTCAGCACCGGCTAGTGTCTTTTCATCTGGGCCATCTGAAGGACAAGTCATGGTCATAGACCATAAAAAGAGATTCATTTTTCAAATATCTATTATGCAAAAGTTATTACCAACAGTTAGGAGGGTGTACATTCTCAAATGTGATAGAAAAAGAAGATTATGAGGTTATAAAATCATCTAGCAGATGATTGAATTAGGCAATGAAAATAGAGTACGGAAGTTTAAGGTTTGCCAACTACTAATGTTACTGACATAATGGTTAAATTGTTTATCTCACATACAGAACATGCAGGGTTTGATTCTCACCATTGAAAGGGAATTTGGTTAGACTTAAAATAGCCCACAAGAACAGCTAGCCTAGTAATTACGTATGAACTGAAACTAACGTTTTTGCAACTGTGGTATATGTTTGTATTTCTTATTTAGGGGTCAATAATTGTCCTGGATGTAAGAGGACTTAGTAAAAAATGTATACAAATTCAAGAAAATGAGCGTTTGCCAAAACATTTCAATCAAGGTGCAGCTTTTTATTTACTTAAATACATACGTTTATATATATATATATATATATATATATATATATATATATATATATATATATATATATATACATATAAGTCAATATTTCTTTATTATATTTGTAAGCCTGGAATGGTCATATAAGGTGTCTAATTTTCAGTGTAATCCTCGGAAGTAAAGCTCCACTTGAAAGAAACTAATAAAAAACTTGTTGACAGAGATATTAAACAGGTGTTTACAATGCTATACAAAAAATGTATTGCAGGTGTTTACAATACTATACAAAAATGTATTTTTTTCATTTTTATTATGATATCTGCCCTAATACAGCACATCTCCTAAGCTGTTTAAAGAGGATTAGTCTTTGCAAACTGTTGGAAAAAAAACAACTGCAAAATAGTAACAGTGGTGTAGTACACTTAAGGTATACGGAGCCTTAATTAAAAATCACTGCTGTACTTCCCATCATCATTATCCCCATCAGTAACTCAGCTGTGAGTCGTTTGTTAAAGGAAGGTCACGTGACACTGGGCATGTAGCACGTGACTATGTCTTATAAATTCTGGCTTTTCATCACACAATGTTTTACTGTGTTTGCAGAAGATGGAATTGTGGTTATTGAGACAATGAACTGTAAAATCCCGATCCTTCGATCCTTCACTCAATAATCTAATAAATTCAAATAATATATATTTAGATCTGACTTTAAGGTTTTTAAGTAGCTGGCTGCGGTGGTGGTGCTGTGGTAGCATTGTCGCCTCACAGTTAGACGTTGCCCGTTCGATTCTCAGTTAGAGCGTCTTCTGTGGGGCGACATGCATGAATGGGTGTTCCTTCATTGAAGGTTGTGCGTTAGGCCCAGCAAGCCAGTACGTAAAACTCTACTGCCAATCATTAGCGGACCGGAGTTCCGCTGTGGCGACCCCTAACCGGGAAAAGCCGAAAGACACAAAATAGCTGGCTGATTTGATAATGTTTATCATAGGATCATAGGATTATAGGATTGGCTAGACAGATTAGTCTAAGGACCATTAAAGCCTTGTCAGCACCAGCCCTTAAATGGCACATCCTCCCTCTAGGAGGGCAACACAAGTAAGCCCAGGGAGAATTTCTGACTATTCATAAAGATATCAATGTTCACCTTAAAGGTACTCAGGTTTTCACTATGCTTAATATGAATTGGTAACCCTTTCCAGGTATGGGATATGTATTGGGAGATTAATTCATCACACAAACATATGCTATTTGTTGATTTAGAGTTAAACCTTTAGTATGAGTATTTGTGGGTCTATTAATTTTTTAAAGGTATAGATCAAGAAAGGCAGAACACTTCATGGTCAAATATTAACATAAATCACCACAGAGGATTCCATAAGATATAGTATTTGATCCATTATATTGGAATAAAATCACTTTGCATAAATTCATCACAGTGCAATGCAGACCTGTCCCAAGAAGGAAGCAAGTGCCTCAAAATTCAGTTTTGAGAAGAAAAGTGAGACAAATGGTGTCCAATGTGAACTTACTGGTGCCTCCAGTTTTAGGATAAAAAAATAAGGACTTTTACTTGGGTTTGGTTAGGGCTGTATTTGCCTGAGGCTTTACAACAATAAAACTTCTAAACTATTTTGCTGAAACAAGTCCTTCTAAAGGTATTGTGTCATACAGGGCAGATATCAGAGTATGAAATGCTTGGTGTAACCTAAAATTGAATAACGATTACTACACAGGACTGTAGAGGTCAGTCCAGTATTAGAGATCAGATGTATTAAAAGTTTTATCAGAAAGACAAGCTCAGCCATGTAGTGAATAAAATGAAATTGTAATTCTGTAGACTATGAGGGAAAATAACTGGTAAAATATCTGAAGCAACCATCAAAAGCTATAATTTGTTGTAGAGCCAGAGCTCAGACCTGAGAAAACCATGAATGAATCTCTCCACGTATGTGCATAAAGAACTATTTTAAATCAATTGTTTTGCTTTCATAAATGAAATAGCAGGGCAATTAATGTACAAAGTCTTTGCTTAAGACAGAAATATTGCTTTATTTTTGCTTTTTACAGATTGCACAGCTTTCATGTGAAGAAGGAAAATCTTGGACTGAAATTCTCCTAGAAGTTGTAGATACCAACTTTTTGCTAGTAGGCAGATCTTGAGCTGAAGTGCAACACTTGTTGAAATGAAGCAAATAGCATTTCTTATTAATTCATGGGCTCTTTGTCAGCATAGAAACATATGGGTAAACTGATCATGACTTTTGGAGAAACCAAACTAAAATTTATTGGTGAGTGCTTAACCATTACATTTTACTAACAGTTCACTTGTAGAAAGTATATTGTCACTTAATGAATTTTTATGTTTTTAGAAGTGATTATGTTTTCTACTGTCTATATTGCTGTAGATTACTTGCAAAGTGAATTGTAAATACTGTTCGAACACAATTAATAGATTTTGCTAACCATTGTCTATGGTAGTCTGAGATCTGTTCAGTCTTGTCAAAGAGAAATGAAAGTAAAATTAAGTGCCAATATGTGCTTTTGCTTGACAATGGCTTGCTGTTAAAGACAGTTTGCTTTGCAGATCATTTCAGATTTAGATATTAAGTAAGGCACTGCAAACATGTTTGAGGTTTTTGTCTGGCTTATTCATACCTCTAAACCATACCAAATTTCTCGTTAAATAGCGGTTTTGAGAGCAAAACATTGGGGTGCCACAAATTCCCACGTGGCCCCTTTAATTTCCTAATTTCCTGTTTTCTTTTTTTTTTTTATTTCTACTCAGGGCATGCGCGATGATGTCATCTTCTACCAGACAGTCTATGTTCAGGCAGTGCACAGACAGCACATCTTTCATTCCCCCGGGTCCTCCTCCAGGTAAAAACACTAATATCTCCCCCACAGTACTATAACAACTTTTAATTATAAGAATGCAGTTCTGTGAATGTTATGGGCTGGAAAGGTATAAACTGGCAATACTTAAAAAAGGAACAAAGCAGATGCAACAGATGCAAACCTTTGTATAGCTGTAAGTTGTAGTAATGTGCCATACAAATTGTTAGGGAAGCTGACAATTTTTCATGGGTTTGCATTGTATGTATAATATACAAAATGGTTTTATAAAGAAAATAACATGGCTTATCTAAAGCTGACAAAACCACTAACCTAACTTCATGATTAGTTTTGTGTGGAGTAAAAAAAATATTATCATATGAAGTCAATCAGCTAAACACATAGGATGTTTGCAAAGTGTTAAAAGTATTCGCAGCATTTTTTACAAAAATGAAAAAAAGGAAAGATTTAGCAACATGATATATAATATTAAATGATTATTTCTATGACACAAATTTTAACAATTACAGATTGGTGTCATGGTATTTAGTTTTTCTTATTTATTTAGTTATACATTTGTTAATCCTGTAGGTGGGCTGGTCAAAGACCTTTTTCAGGCATGGCCTGGGTCAATAAGCAAATATAAAATTAATACGTTACATATTTTGAGATACAAGAAATTGTACAGAGGTTACAACAGATATATAAAGAGAAAAAGTAAAATGGAACTAGAAAACAATATATATATATATTAATAATTGCAACATGATACTGTTTGGCAGAATATGAAATAGACAGCTGTGTAATGCATACTGTGTGGAGCTATGATTTTGTGCTTGTATTCAAGATTCAGAAGGTAATCAGTCATGCTAATACAACTACAAAACAACAGTTGTGTGTCAGGGTTAAGTAGATTGATCCAAATGCATTTACCCAGAGTGACACAGTAATGCTCCTGAGAGGGGATGCTTGGATGAATGACTTGCAATAGCTTCTTTTCTGTTCTTTGTAAAAGCTGTTTGTTTTGGAGGCAGTGTAAGACATAAGTCTGATCATAAGATCATGAAGAGATAGTAAGAAAGTCTCCTGATGTGTTTTTCTATGAATTTCACTGTAGAGTATTATAGCTTGTCTGAGACTAAATTACCTGCATAACATTCGTTCATCAGGAAGGCAAACCTCTGTCTAAAAAGAAGTTATATAAAGTGGCTATGTTAAGAATCGTCTGGAAAATCAAGCTTCTAGTCAATTACTTTAGCAGTAACCTCTATGAATCTTGATTTCTTGATAGACTTTTGCATGGTGATTAAAGAGAGCAGCCTGGTTTGTGTAGACATATGATACTAAAGCAGTTTTAGCAGCTATACAGCTGTTTTTGTTTTATTATGTGATAGAAAATGAGCATAATAATTTTAGTTGCAATTTTCTTTATACTAGTTATAATGACAGAAGTAATCTAAAATATTTTATACATAAATAAATCAAACTTGCTGAAGAAATGGATATGAACAAAGATGAATATATGGTTGGGCTATGTTCAGTTTTGTGTGACACTTAATTATGAGTTGACTCATAACCTAGTTAAGGTGCATGTAAGTGGTTTCATCAGAATAATAAACCCAAAGTCCGTATTTGGTGCTGTTCAGTCCCTCCAAAATAAGTGGTATTTGGAGGAGAGTCAGAGAGAGGAATGAGGCTATCACTGATAGGTCACAAGTCCAATACAGAGACAATAGTAGGGTTATGGTCTTTCGTTAGTGTTGCCACCTATTTATTTATTTCCTCACTATCTGGAAATCAAACTAATTGTCCAGTTGTCAGGAAAACATTGTACAAACTCTGTTATTCTGTTTCAAAAAAAGAAACAGACTATCAGAGCTAGTTAAATCAGTGGATTTACTTTGCTTTTTAACAAAAACTCGTAGTAAGTCGGCACAGACAAAAGCATAACTAATGAAAAAAGAGGGCGTTCCTCCACACATGATGTGACAAAGTGAGTGGGGAGAGGGGAAGAGATGGGCAGGGTTATAGCAGGTGTGAGGTAGTGGCTTTGGTTCAGTTTTGGCCACAACAAAAGGTGGTATCCTATGTTTGGTCCATACTTCCAGGAGATTTCCAGCACAATGTTATTTAACTTTCAGACAGATACACCAACCAAAGTTAAAAACAGAACTTTGCCAAATAGGTTGAATTATGGACATATTGGATTTTCATTTGTATTAGGATTATCGCTTGTCTGGTGGGCTAGCACTTAATAATGACACATAGAAGGCATAAGGCTTGCTGTTTAATACTGATGATGAAATCTCAGGTAATTGAATTATATAGCTCCTTAAAGAGTGATATACCATCTTAAAGTCTTAGATATGACAGTGTACAGGACATTGGGTTAGTAGCTAGTATGTAAAACATAAGAACGTAATTGCTTATGATGAAGTGTGATAATAGACTAGGGCAGCACAGTGGTTCAGAGGATAGTGTTGCCAGTTACATTTAGAGGTTCCCTGCTTTGATTCTTGGCTGGACTGCCTTCTGTGAGGAGTCTGCATATCCTCCCTGTGTTTCTGTGGGTTTCCTTCAGGTACTCCAGCTTCCTCCCACATTCCAAAGACATGCAGAAGATGGGTTGGACACTCTAAATTGGCAATAGGTGTGAGTGTGTGTGCGAGTGTTTTGTGCCGATGAACTACAGCGGTAGGGCTAGCCACCTGGTCGTGTAAACCTTGGTTCTACATGGTTGTCACTGTTGAAGTGACACCCTGATCCCATGTGCAAAAATGGTAAAAGGGGTTGTGGATGGATGGATGGATGGAATTAGAATGCATATATATTTCAAGTATTTACAGGGCATCTTACATCCTGCTATGCAAACTTTGGCAATATCCAAACCGGCCTGACATCTATGGTGAACTATTGACAAGACTGTACTTGTCTCACCTGCATGAAACATTCCAGCAAAGTATTTTCCATTGCTTGAACACATTCAGTAAGTATATTTGCTTGTCTCAAAGAATTAGTTTATTGGATAAGATAGCTGAGAAAGATAAATAATTCTTATAATACTTAAAAAAATGTACCACTGGTTTATGATACGGCTTTAGCAATATCACTACTAAGCATTCTTTACAATTACAACTCTGGTTCACTGGCAATACCCTCCACAAACATGATAGAAATGGGGCATTCAAAATGCACATCAAATAAGCCTTCACTAAATATAAGCACACAGTTAAGGGCAGCTTAATTTGTGGATGACTTTTGGATCAACAAATATGCTATTTGACTACATCAGTTTTATTATTTTATGCACTGTTTGGATGCATTGTTCTGTACACTATTTTACATTAAACATTAAAGCTATACATAATGCACAAATATTTTCTTAAGTAATGTAGATTGTTTAGAGGAAAGCTCATTTCTGGCTTCCTTATCTCTTCATAGATTTTGCATACTAAATCCTTATTTTTTATTTTTTAATCCATTTTTAATACTATTAAATTATATCTATAAAAAACATACATGTTTTGCATTTCTCCTTCTCCTTTCTTTCTGTTCCTCCCTCGCTCTTGTGTATACACACATACACACACACACACGCACACACACACACACACACACACACACACACACACACACACACACGCGCGCGCGCACACACTGAAGTTCATTTATTTATTTATTATATTTATTTGAAATTTGTTTACTGGGGTGGTCGGACTGGGTCTACATAAGCCTTTTTCAGTGGAGGCCTGGGAAAAAAAGCTCCACATAGAGTACAATGCAAAGTACTTTATAATCCAAAACAATGCAAGAGACATGAGGAATACTATATAAAATTAAGTTGATTGAATGTAAACTAGATTACAAGATATACCACACATCTCAACAATTCTATGGAGTTATATCATTATAGACAATTTTAGTCATTCTAACAACATAGAAATAGCCTATGAGTAGATAAAGTGTATAATAATAGTATGTAGGTAGTACAATGTATGACATTGGCTGTTATAGTACATGAAAAAAAATGTTTTGATAAATGATAATGATCTTGATAAATCTGCATTGTAATTACTCGTATAGGACATGTTGTACCTGGCATGATGCCCGAGAGAATCAATGTCAATTTATTTGTTAAAAGGGGTAGAATGTTGATTCACATCTTGCAGTGCTCATTTTGGGATGTCCTCCTCCTGAATGTGTCAAACCCCTGCTGTAATTGCTTCTGTATAATCATTTTGTGAACATTTCACAGACTGAGCATATCTTGCAGCACATGCCAGGACCATAGTGCAGGGCACCTCAGATACATCAAAACAGTGTAAGTGGGTCTTCATCAGGTCAAATACATTTGACAATAATACAAGTGTGTGACAGAGAAAATTTGTCACTATTATCTACCATAACTACTAAAAACTCCTGATGTCCACCACGGCAGTAAAACTTAATAGTAAAATCAAAACTTTAATAAAAAGAATATAACATAAAATAAGCAGTCCTCAGTCTTCTGATAAGCACTTTTGGCAAATAAGCCTTCCTCAGATTGTATAAAAAAGACTGTTCAGCTTTTGTATTTATAAGGCATCACAGCCATTCCTCATTTAGTTCTCTGACACGCCCTTGTTGCAAACCAAAAGGAGGCCAGCTAGCAGAGAGGTATAATTTCCTTCATTGTAATTAAAGGGGCAGTGCTTCTCTTTACTATAGGATTGTATATGAGAAAACTAATAGCTATGGATGTGAATACATTATATGAATGAAGCAACATTCAAGTAACATGGTCTATGTCACTTCTCCAGTGACAATCATCTGGAGCCAAGGTTTACACCATGTTTTATTAACTTTTTTAGAAGGGACCTATACTGCAGAGACGATGTTTTGCACTGAAATAAATGTGACAGCAACAAAATATGATCATTTGCTTTCATCATTGCAACATGTTTTGCAAATGCATTCATTAGAATTAAGAACTGGTGACAGTTCAAACTATATTAAAGGTCATCGCATTTCTACTTTTTTTCCCCTTTCATATTTATCACTTCACATAAGTAACTACATACAATGTATTCAAGTCCCATATATGTGTCATATATATTGTTTGTGTCTTTCGGCTTTTCCCGGTTATGGGTCGCCACAGCGGAACTCTGGTCCGCTAATGATTGGCAGTAGATTTTCACGTGCTGGCTTGCCGGGCCTAACGCACAACCTTCAACGAAGGAATGCCCATTCACGCATGTTGACACACTGAAGACGCTCTAACTGAGAATCGAATGGACAACGTCTAACTGTGAGGCGACAATGCTACCGCAGCAGCACCACTGCAAAATAAATTCAAGTCATAACTACAAGTACTTAGATTAGTTTTACATTCTGGGCAGCCATAAAGGCAAATGTGTTATAGAAAACATGGGTTAATTATAACAGCACTAATCATAACCAATGAAATGTAAAAAGCTTAAGGGGACATTTATCTTGACTTCTACTGTGGCTAAAAATCTGGATTTAATGTTTCTGACTGACAACAATTAACCTCATAATTGCAATATTAAGCGTGCTGTAGTGTGTTGTTATGGAAACTCTGTTATGTCAAAAATAAAAAAAGACTGTGAGATCAGCAGAAAGGCTCTTCAAAGTTATTATATTTAGATTCCATGAAAATATTGGCAAACTAGAATAAATATTGTCAACAGCAGTAAGCATTAATAAAGCAAACTAAGTAAGCAATTTGTGTTTGTATAGCATACCACTCCTAAGGCTACAGACAAATCACACAGAAGATAATACCAACAAACACAATAATAATAAACAGACAATACATTACATATTAATAAACAAATCATCATGTACTGCACAGATAGATATGTCTAATCATTCTTTAGTAAAGTATAAAAAGTCATTTCTAAACAATTACCATATGTAGCTATTACCTGATTGCTCAGTTGCTCAAAAAGCATTCCATCTTTCTGCAACCCACAGTCACAATTTTTTTTAAACAGATGAAAGGTATGATTTGTCACCTTACTGAAGGCTGCACAGAGATTTCTTTGCATTCCTGACGATTCAAAGTAAAAGACAAAAGGGTAGGTGGTTAGGCTATGTGATTATATTAGCACTTATTCTGAACTATTCATGCATATTCCCTGGCTGTTGTGGCTTTGATCATAGCTGAAAAAGTTTACCTGGTATCACAGAGAAATAGAAACATAAAAAGTTTGTAACATTAAAAAGTATGCAACATCTCTGCCAGTGGACATTACTATTGTTGAGAGCTTTAACAACATCAAATACACCCTAAAAAACATTTTCTATGTCATCAGACTTACCCCTACCCTTTCCCTAACAGGTGAACTCCATTCACTCTCTAGGGCTTTCCTTTCTATCCCTAAAACAGGAATTTCACCTACTAACCACTAGCATATTGGACTAACAGACTTTCCATATTTCTACACCCTTCAGTTTCCCATCCTTCTAAGCATTTACTTGCATCTAATGTTCTGATCCTCATTCTTTACCTTACTCCTACCTGATGAATATAAAAAAGAATTTGCAATCTACCACTTTACTTTAATTTAGTACATGTTTTATTTTTGTATCTACCTGTCTGTACTTATTTAGTATTCAGTTATTACGAATGTGTGTTTTAATACCTGTTTTTTATCTTATTCATGTAAATTCACTTAACTTTCATGTATTATTTGGAGCTTTTCTCCCCAGGCCTCCGCTGAAAATGGGTTCCTAACCCAGTCAGGCTTTCCCTGTAAACAAATATTAAATAAATAAATCAACTCAGTCCACATAACACATTTTATTTGTGATGATTTGCAAATATTTGTGGAAATTCCTTAACAGTTTGTTGTATAAAAATGGTTGCTCTTTTTGAGTTGAGATGTGTATTAAGCAGACATTGTTGCTTGACATATTGCACTTTTATTGTATTTTATATATCCTTTTTGTATTTGTGCAGGTGGGAAGATTTTCAATGATTTTATTTGTCTTTATTTTCAACCCTTTTTCTACATAATAGAAATAGTGTGTGTGTGTGGGGGGGGGTGTAAAAAACATGGTAGGTCTGATTCAGAAGCAATTTATGTAATGCAATGGATGCAGTGTTACAGTCATGAATACAAGCTCATGATCTGTGATTGAGTAAAACGTGCTATGCAATGAATGGAACAGCATAGACTGTCTTATGCAAGCCAAGCAAACTGGCATGCAAACACAGTCAATGGTATAGTACATGTGATTCAAAAATATAATAGCTGGACAAGATCATGTTATAACATGAAAGTAAACATTGGCAAAGCATGCAAGAAAGTGTTCCCACACAGACTGCAAATCTTATATTTTGCTATGAAACTACTACTAAAAAGATATTGTAGCTACAAATGACCTAAAGCAAACCACCAACATGTAAGATGGCAGTGACTTTACAAATGCCAGCACACTCCTCTGTAGCAAGTGCCTAATCCATGAACCAAATCAATGTACAGATGGCATGGCTCCATGTAACATATACACAACACATGACTCTCATAGTATGTGACTCTATGTAACATATACACAAAAGATGACTCTCCTAGGATGTGCCATTACATTCCACATTTGCCAACAGACTGCTAAACAACTGCTTGCTTAAAATATTAAAATAATAAGTCACTGAATAAAATTTTGTTACCATAAATAAAAGGGCAAAGATGTTTATTTTCAATCAAGAATTGCCCTAAAGTTCAACCTGTTACTGATGCTGCTAAACAAGAAAAAAATAATGTTGCCGTAGGACTGTTAAGGAAACTGCCTGCTTAAACTGATAACATAAGCCAATGAATTAAGTTTCCAGACAGACACGAGTCAAGGTACAAAGATATCTATATGTGAGCTATTAGCAGATATTTGTTGTAACTACATACTGTCCCGTAAGGGCTGGTCCTGCTTAGTTTACCCTGCTATGTTCAGGATAACTTTGCTTGCTTATCCTACCCCCAATTAACACCCACCCTCTCTCACACTAAATTTGCAGTTTTCACATTAACTTACACTCAACTGAAACAAAAACCCACCTCAGCAATAGTCCTTTCTCAGTAGCATTTGTCTTCCTGCTGTTAACTAATCACATCTCTGTATCATCTCAAAATCCCAATCTCTTGTACTCCTTTGGTACTATTATGTACTGAACATATCTCTCATTTTCCCAGTAATTCTTATTACACTCATACTTTCTGCTCACAGCACACCAAGGCTACTCAATATGTCTTGAGATCATCACATCCAATTCTAGACTTACTCTGCCATTTCTGAATACTTTCACAAAACATAGTTTATACTTTCAAGTCTTACTTGCCTCTGTTTTAATACTGGCAAAGGACATCAACTATATACATAAACCTCCCTGCATTATCACCCACTGCATTTCCCTCTTGCTGCAGCTCCCAAATCCAAACCTACTCCTTATAAACATCCATATCAAGTACTAAAGCATTCTGAACCAATCAACAACTTGTTCATAGAATAAGCTTCTTTTATCCTCATATACCTCTATAGCTGTCTCCATCCTTTCTGTTGTACAGATTCATTACCTTTTTTTTTTCTCTCTTCTGTTTAACGTTACAGTCTACTGTCACTATACATTATCAGTGCATGCCAAAGGTGATGCTGCCTTCATCTTTCCTTTCTAGCCCTCTTCCTCTCTGTCATTCGGCTCCATCTTTACACAGAGAAGCCAATGCTGCTTTCATTATGTCTAGCACTGCAGAGCTTTAATACCTCTGCACATCCTTAAAGATACTTCTACCAATTTTAGTACTTATACCTGTGATCCACACATTACATATAAAATAAACAAAAACATAAATACAAATGGCTCTACGTCTATCCTCACACCTTCTTTTTAAACATCTTTATTAATATCACACATTGCATAGTGATACAAGCATACATGCAATTATAAAAGAAAAAGCAAACCATGTTTTATTTTTCCTTAGCACACATTATGCAAATATAATTTTTGTCTTAGTTATTCAGTGTATCATTACATAGACTAAGGCCTGCCTTCTCAGAAATATCACTCCACCTGAAGACTATTCTGCATCTTTTGTGCCAACAGATTCCATTTATTTCTATGTAGTTTACTCCTTCCCTTTTCTAAAGATCCCACCTTCTTTTGAACTCCTTCACAGCATTCAGTAATTCTGTTACGGTTCTTTTTGCTTTTGAGTTCCATTTCCTAGTAATTGCCTTTTGGCAACCAACAGCATTAAACTTAATAGGACCTTATTGTGACTAGGCAATTCAGTTGCTATATTTCATGTCAAAAGAGCACTTCTATACAACAATCCTAAATCGTCCACATTCAGTTGCATACTTGGGAGGCATACAAATCTACACCAATTCTATCTTTGTATAGAACCTTCTCATTCTCATTTTCCAGTCTTAAAGACTTGCGGTGGTGGTGCTGTGGTAGCGTTGTCGCCTCACAGTAAGATGTTGTCCTGTTCGATTCTCAGCTAGAGCGTCTTCTGTGCGAAGACGTGTGTGATTGAAGGTTGTGTGTCAGGGCTGGCAACTCTGCACGTAAAAATCTATTGCCAATCATTAGCGGACTGGAGTTCCACTGTGGCGACCCCTAACCGGGAAAAGCCGAAAGACATGACAATCTAACCACTTTGGATTAATTTTTATAATTATCATTTATTATTTTATATGCCCCACTAATTATCCTTTTTTGAGCAGTGTCTATCGTAGGCTCAACTATAAACTCAGCCAGAGCTGGTCTTTCATTTAACACTGCCCTAGCCCTTCCTCATTGTGTATACTCTGTTATCAATCCCTGGTAGAGAATGCAGTCTCCAACTCACAGGCTGAACTTCTACTTGGCCTTCTCACATTCTGTGGCTTTCTCTCCATTGTTAATTGCTGCCAATACCTTGGTTCCTTTGCTAATTTTCACCAACAAATTCCATTCCCCTCTTGGCTGTAGTTAGTGCCCTGACTTACAGTCATCTTCATTGGTAAAAATCATTCACCCTGTTGGCCTCATTCTCAAAATAGTTATGCTACTTTGTACATATAATACTCTGTAAGGTTGTTACTGTTCTCCTTATATACCTGCTTCTAAAATTATATTTTCTCCTTGCCTTCTTGTCACTAAAACTAAGTGGTGATATCCACCCAAACCCTGGGCCTACTCATCCTATTATATCAGCTTCATCAAATACTGTAAGACCTTCAACAAACATTAGAAACTGGACAGGGTGTCAATGTTTTTCATGTCAATCTAAGAAGCATCTGTAATAAACTCCCAGAAATCCATACATAGTCAGCATGGGTCGATAGTATAACATCAAAGTCTTACAACTTCAAATGTTATAATATCGAACCCAGTAGAGTGAATGCTGTAAATAGCAAAGCTGCAGAACACCGAATACTTTCCTAGGAAAAGTATTTGGTGGGCCGTTTCTGCAGCTTCACTATTTCCTCGACTGTGGAGCAAAGGTTACGGGCCGGGTTAAGGTAAGTGTGCGAACAAATGAGTGTGCGATTGGGCATGGGTTAGGTTAGTTAGTGTTAGGGCACGGGTCAGGTATATGTGCGATTGTGTGGTCGTGAGGGTTAGGGTGGGGTAGGTGAGTTAGGGTTAGGGAGCGGGTAAGGTAGGTGTGCAATAGTGATGGACTTTAGGGTTAGGGTTGGGTTAAGTTAAGTGGATAGCTAGTGGTGTATGTATGGTTTAGTGTAGGGTTTTGTGAAGTGTGTGTGTGTGGATTATTTATTTTGGTGTGTTTGTGTTGTGTGTATGTTTGTCGGAACAGTGAATTTTTTCCCTGGGAAAAAATTTGCTATTCTGACTGTTCGGTTTTCTGGTGTTTTGCTCTACTGGGTTCGATATTATGACATTCGAAGTTGTAAGACTTCAATGTTATAATATAGACCCATCAGCACACCATTCTCCTGATATGTTTTTCACTGCAGAAATCTGGCTGTGATAGGAAATAAAGGATGTAGAAATCCGATGCTTTTTCCAGACTTATCTAAGGCTTTTAAATACTGTCTGTCACATTGTTCAATCAGCATTATAGAATCCTCACTTCATGGTCTATGTGTTACCGTCTAAAAACAACAGGTTGTTAAATGGCAAAATTACTTTTTCCTCCTTTCTACCCATATTGGTGGTGTCACCCAAGGATCTGTACTTGATCTCTTACAACTTAATTTATTCATCAATGATCTCAACACTGTTTTCAAACATCACATTAAAGTAAAAAATGTTGGTGATTCCTCTCTCATCTGCTCAACCAAAAGTCTATCCTAACTTCAAGAACTTATTTGACAATCCTTTTATACCATCAAAACTTGGATAGATGACTCCCAGCTGTTCCTAGTCCAAACACCAAACAAGTTAACATTATTCACCCCTCAACAACTCTTTGTCTAAAGGGAAAAAAATCACGATACCAAAAAATGGAACTGGTATCAAGTTATTGTTTGTAACTTTTGAAGAACTGTAAAAGCATTCATCCATTGACTAATAAAGAGTTTTGGAGAAAACAGCATTTGTTCACCTTTTTTTCTGGAGAAGAGTCTTTATTACTATGGAGTAATGAAGGTTCAATGACTACAGCGAAGGCCTCTAAATATCCCTTTGGGACATTTTCAGTTAGTCCTAAACCATCACTGGTTTGGGTTGCACAGACATCCGGAGAGGGAAACTAGTAAGTTCTTCAAGACTTAATTACAAATAAAAAGGGATGTTAATTTTCTGTTTCTGGTCAGAAGGACGTGGACAAATGACAGTGAAGAAAATAGTACTCATTACTGCATGCAGTGTTGGACAGGCTACTGAGCCAACAAATGCTACTCACATATCATAGATGGAAACCTTTTACAAAATGGACATATTCTTCTATAAATAAATATTGAGACTTGAATTTTGTAGGAGTCACTTTAAAGGAAACCATATTTAATAACCTCAGAATGTCATTTGAAGCATTTCAATATAAGTATTTTTTTCTGCATGTGGACAGAGTGTGGTACTCCCTGAATGAGAATGTGGTATGGAAACAGTCCATAATTTCCTGTTCAAATGAGAAATGCTCACACTAATAGAAGAAATGTATAGAAGTTTAAAGGGTCATATGCAATCAGGAATTAAAGTCTTGTAGATCTACAAATAAAAATAACATTTTTTTTCATGTGAATAGGGAGGGAGGAAGTGGGAGTGGCTGTAGACATCACACTTTATATCACAGTAGTGTAGCCACAGAGGCTTTCAGCAGTTAGTTAAGGCTTGTGACTGCAGAATAAATTAATGCATGAATAGTGACAATGAGGACTGCATATAAGCATATTACTGGTTTTGATGTCAGAGATACTAGCTGGTAGAAGACACTGCTGCAACAACAGATTTCCAATCTTATTTAAAAATGTCATCTGATTAACATTGGTGCTACGTGCAAAAATGAGAATTGCACCTCCATATTTACAGAACTGTTATAAAAGCGTCAGATTCTAAAAGTTGGTTAGAAAATGGCTAATCTGATTGGAGTAAGGGGGTTACCAAAGCCTGACATGGTGTAACTGTTCATCATAATAGTATAAGATGATTTGGTAAATAAAACTACATAGAGGATCCGACTCCAGTGACATGGAGGAATAATGGCCCTGAATGCGACTCGGGTTGCCTGAGTTTGATTAGCAGCCTGGTGCCTGATGGCGATGGCAGTGGAGGAAAAGAATGTTTGGGGGTGCTGATAGTTGCTCATCACCTACCCATGGATCATTAGCCTAATGTGTATGAATGCAGATGAGAGGGTGGCCCACGGCACACATGTTCAGCATGCAATGGAGCCCAGTCAGCTGCTGTGGCCGGGAGATGGGGTTGACTGTTGTGCAGGACCAGTAAGATGGCCTCCTCCCTATCATCTAATTTCCCTATCACCTAACTCTTGCTGCTGGGGAATGAAGGAGACACATGGGCTATACAGGCAGCAGTGAATGGTTCACAAGATTTCTGCCTAGTCAGGGGATGCCCAGCTGTCTCTCCACAAAATGAACAGGCTGATTAGGTAAAGGTGGATGTGACACCTGTTCTGGTCCTTTGGAGGGAGGGAGCTATTTCTGACCATTATCAAGAAATAAATTAGTTAATGGTTGGATGTAAATTCAGGCAATAACCACACTGTTGTTTCAATTTCCCCAGCCGTATATTTCCCTGGCAAATAGTCAGTCTTATTATCGCTAATGCTGGTATGTGTGCAACCCCCTTTTTATCTTCTGTGTTTGCCTCTTTTTCCAAGATACAGCAAACTCAGAACTTGTATATATATATATATATATATATATATATATATATATATATATATATACAGATTAAGGATGCAAGTATGGCTGCTCAGACTTCTCAAACTCTTAGGTCATAAATTCTGGACAAAGCTAAAAATAATGGAGTACTAAGGCCCAAAATCAGGGAGAGATTTTAAATATCACTCTTATGAACTTAAAATGTTTCTAGAATATAAAGTTTTGCATGTATTTTATGAAAAATATGAGGTCTCTGAAACTCAAAATATCTATAATTGTTTAAAGACTTCAATCTTCAATGATTTGCCAGAAAAGCACAAATTTTATAAGGAACAAACCAAAAGTATGAGGCCAAAATCTGGACATTCTGCAAAATCCTGGACAGTTGAGAGTATGTGGATATTGATTGTCATCTGTGTTTGCCCTTTCTCCAAGGTGCAGAAATCTCAGAGCTAGGATGTTCTATACATCAGAGGTGTGGGATAGGGGATGCTTGTCTCCCTGCAAAAAAAAAAAAAAAAAAAGAATTACAAAAACTAGGTTTCATACATGTACACACATACCCACATGTACACACACACACACACACACACACACACACACACACACACACACACACATCCTTATGCACATGCATGCTAACACAAATCATGTTATGCTAGCGACTTTCTAAGTTTATAAGAGCAATATTTAAAATGTGTCCCTATTTTTGGGCCTTTGTTCCTCTATTACGTTAGGCTTTGTCCAGATTTCTTGTGCTAAGAGGCTGAGAGATATCTCACACACACACAAACACACACACACACACACACACACACACACACACACACACACACACACACACACGCACACACACACACCCTGGCATTTGCATAAACCTGGCCATTATAACACATAGAAGTCAAGGTTAGGTGAAGGGATGATTTGCATACTCATACATGATCTTCAGCAGTGCTAAATGAAGGCATTAGGGGCTCATAAACAAGATGGAAATTTAATGCATTAAAGTACAGAAATTTATTGATTGATTGATTGATTGATTGATTGATTGATTGATTGATTGATTGAAATTTGATTACTGCAAAAGTCCGACTGGGTAGAAGCCCATTTTCAGTGGAGGCCCGGGGAGAAAAGTTCAAAATTATTGCAAAACATTTTAAGAACAATAATTTCACAATTTTACAGCCACTGTGGTGCAGCAGTTAGCATTGTTGCCTCACAGCAAGAGGTTCTCCTGTTCGATTTTCAGCTGAAGCGTCTTCTGTGTGGTGCCTGCACGTCCTCCCCATGGTCGAGTGACGTTAAAGACATGCCGGTTGGTGCAAGCGTGAATGGGCGTGCCTTCTTTGAAGGTTGGGGGGGGTCAGGCTGGCAACTTGGCACCATAAAAATCCACTGCCAATCATGAGCGGACTGGAGTTCCACTGTGTCGACCCCTAACCAGGAAAAGCTGAAAGTCTTTTTAATTTCACAATCTTCAAAAATAAAAAAATAAAAACATTTTCAGTTTAAATTATTATGAAAACTTAGCGATAATATAAAAGCATTGGTTAAGAATCGATACAAGTTATATGACACATTTAATATTTAAAGAAATTTTGGACAGTTTGTAGAGAAATTAAAGGTAAGAGTCTAATACAACCAAAAATTGCAATATGAAGTGAGGAGAAAAAAGGATTATGATATATTTATAGAGTAAGTCAGGGAAGAGAATGTGATCGAAACAGACTTTTTAATATACAGTTGGGTAAAAAGTGATGTTTTCTTACTTGAAACCATGATTTCACATAAGATGTGTAAAGTGTCACACAACGATGGGTGTGGTGCTAGGCACAGGCAAATGCAAGAGAATAAAACAAGTCCAGTATATAAATTTTCCTTCTAAATGATTGTTTTTGAGATTAAAAGGGAGGAAGGTGAAGTGAGAATGCATGCAAAGCAATTGAAAAAAATCATGTTTTAGCTAGTTTGTTTTTATGTACACTCTGTGGACTTCAGGAGTTGTTTAATGAAAAGAAATGGACTGTGAGAAAACAATTACAGCTTTTTCAGTGCCAGAGTTTGGGGTTTCTATGAAACACTACAAACTCCTGAACTCTTAGCACTCCTCAAGAGTATAACATGGTACATGAGGTTAAACAAATATTATTTTTTCAAAAATTTACTTGCCAGCTCTGATGAAACAGCTTTAAAATTATAATGTTACAAATTGAGTAATAAGCGTTTGCTGTAAGCCCCAAAAGATCCAATGTGTTGATTCTAAAAATGCAGTTTTACTTGTTTGAGAATGTGTTGCCCATTCAGTTTTCTGAGTCAATTGCAAGTGTGAATATCAGAGCCAAAACACAGCCAGATAAGATAATTTACAAAGTTGAAATGGCATTCTGAATGTGATCAGATGAGATTATTTATGTGTCATGAGGAATGGAAGTGTTTCAAATTCTCTGAGATGAAATCAAGTTAGGCATGAGTTTCTCATTAAAAATCAGAACTGTGCTTATTTTAGACTAACTACTGCAGAAAAAAATAGCCCAGTATGTTTCACAGTAATATGATTTTGTAGTCATTACAAATGAGTGAACTGCTGAATTTAATACTACAAGTAAAAAATGAGTGGTTGGTGCAGAAGCACACTGGAAACAGTTTGATTACAAGCAGACAGAAATGGGTCTCATTTAAATATTTAGGGGTTAGATACAGTTTATCTCCATAAATCCCTTTATAATTTTTATAAAAAGTAGTTTGCAAGTATCAGGAATATCAGGATATAAGATTGTGACACCCATAAGTGGAAGAAAGTGCTAAGTAAACTACATAGTAGCAGGTCTCACACTGCATTCTGTTTTCTCTGTTTGACTGCACAGTGGTCACATGACATAACTAGGAAGCTCTGTTAGAAAGCTGCTCATGAGAAGAATGAGATGTCATATTGCTAAATAACACAGAAAGCACTGACACCGGTGGAGTTAAAAAGTAGCACTTTTACATCAATAAAATTTCACATAAAGGAGGAGTGCCTTAAATAATAAATGCCAAAATGTAACCCCTATATAACTTAGACTGCAAAATGGTTAGGAAGCAGAGACAAATTCCATTATGACAGGTTGTTTTCTATAATCAAAAAGAAGTTTCACCACTGGCATTCCCTAAAGATCAGTTCTGGGACCATTGCTCTTTGGTTTATATTTTGCTGATGTCAAAGTCAGCATCAGTAGTCTCTGGCTGACCAGATTTCTTGACGAATGGAAATCTGGATGTGTCTTTAACTCTCAAGCCTGTATAAGTTCATGGCATCTCAAACATAGACTAAAACACAGTATGAAGCATTGTACTGTTGGTAGAACATGAACATGCCTCCAACTGCCATACAAATGACATCCCCAACAATTCACACTGTCATTAGAGGCCTGGGCACATTTGTGAAAAACATTATCTCCTTTAACCAACGCATATAAACTGTAGTTAAAAAATCTTTTTATCTAGGTCAGTTAATTACTAAAGGAATATTCTCCAGGTACAAAGAATTTATCATAGCCCTCTACTTCTCCATTATTAGACCAGTAATTAAATATAATGCACCCCCCCGAACTTATCTAGGCAAGAACATGATTAATACAGAAGACTCACAAGGTTTCTTCGCTAAATCAGTCTCAGGTATGAGCTTCATAGGATTCCACTGAACATCTAAAAGCTCCACTTTGTCTCTAATAATCTTCTCCATGGAGAGCTCTAACTTGTTCAGAATAAGGCAAATTATTTAGAACTGCTTGAATTTCTACATATTCATAAAATTAAAACACCACAAACAACTTCTAGAGGGACCTAAAATTACACTGTAATATAAACAGGACTTGCTGGAGAGACAAGCAGCTATTGCATATCCTCTCCTACCTCTGAAATGAACTTTGGTCCACATCAAATAAAATAAATACTTTGCTCAATTTAAAACTAAATTAGATGAGTAGATGCATAATCATAAACTTACCCTAGATCAAGCCTCTCATATCCTGACTGACAGAGACAGTAAGTACATTCAAGTGAGTAGGCTCCTGTGATCCTGTGATCAAATGCTGGCATGAGCCTATGAGCCTATTAGGAGTAAGGAGGTAGATCTTTATTTTGAATAGCCAAGATGATTTCTCAAGCAACTCAAAAAAACACAGGCTCACACTTAGATCTGTAGAAAAGGCCATAGAAAAGGGGGTAATGTAAATAGAGCAAAGTAGAACAAGGCCAAGTTTAAGCATTAAGGAACAGTGAAAGGTGCATCTCTGAAACTAAACTATGTCCTGATCTTAGTGCATTGCCGTGGGAGGGGTGTTCAGATTAAAGCCAGAAACCAATTATTAAATAAAAAAGTGTGAAGAAAAACAAGGACACTGTACAGGATTAAAAGGAAGTCTTGCTGTGAGATTAGTATAGGTGCTACCTCCAATATGAGATCCCGAAGCCCAGCAGGATGTATTTATTTGCTAATCAAGAGTAGATTACTGATCCACTCAGACCTTTTTCAGATTCAGCTTTGAAGCACTTTCTGGTTAAATGACTTGGCAAGAGTCATACAATTACACCATCAAAGGCAGAAGGACTCAATCTGTGAACTGCAGAAAGCAGCATAATAGTTCACAGCATTAATACTTTTCACTAACTGCCAGAATGCATGGTAAGGTGACACAAAAACAGTTTGCAGGAAAGCCATGCATTGTAAGAGGCCATTATTCCTTTGTACATTTATCCTATCCATTTTAATGGGAAACATAAATAGATGGATAGTTTGTGTGTACAGATAAATGTGTTTGTACATACAGAGACAGAGAGAGAGAGAAAATGTTCTAGAAGTCAGTTGAACATGATCAACTTAATATGGAATTCTTATGGCGTTTATTGATTTCACAGACATTATGACTGAAACTTTTCTTTGAAGGTCTTACTTCTTTAATCTCTTTGAAAAAGTAATTGAAACAATTGATAGTGGCGATGCACTACATACAGCATATCTAGACCTGGCCAAGGCCTTTGACACTATACCCTATGCAGGCACTATTAAAAGACTTGCAAATATAAGTATAAATCATTATGCTGAGTGGTGAATAGCTAAATAATTAACTGACAAAATCCACATATTTAGAGTCATTGATGCCACTTCTGAAAGCAAAAATGGTCCCAGTGGTGTATTATAGGGCAACTATTTCACAGACCTTCAAGCCAACACTTCTGGCATATAGTTATCTAGGTTTACAGAATAGTGTAAATTTGGCATTCTTATTTGATCTTCCACCGACCACAGTTACTCCAACATGGTTTAGGCCACATTAACAATTGGTGCAACAGCAGTGGTCTCAAAATAAATGTAAAAAATATAGTGTAGTTCATTCTGGAAAACAAAGCAAAACATTTTCACAAAACATATAGGTGACACACCCCTCAAGTCAAACACCCATAAGTGTTCTGAGCACTCTTGTCAATTCTTTATAATTTGATCATCATGTCACCACCATAGTTCAGAAAACTTTCTATTTGGCTCATCTAATTTCCAAAGGCATTTCCTGTAGACACAAATAAGTTTTAATTTCCCTTTACTTGTATCCTATCAGATCATTTATTGAATTATAATGCCTTGTGTGGTAACTATTTTTCTAAAGATAATTTACCTCAGAAATTCATAATTAAAAATACAGGTGGCCTCAAAAAATCTTAGTTATCAAGACAGACTGGCAGCTTTCTCTGCACTCTGTCTGTCTGTTATAGATTCCTCCCTAAACATCTGTGAATAGCCTTTTAAACAATGAAAAATCCATTCCTGTTTGACTTCATATTCTGTTGCAGAACAAATTCTACCTGAAATACTTGGATAAAGGAACTAAGTCTTCACCTACAAGACATGTTGGTATGTTAGATTCATATCCCAATGTATCCCTCACATCCCCGGTTCTACTACATGTGAAGCAAAATAACACCCTTGTCATCTTCAAGGTAAATTTAGTTGATTGGATGTGCAGTTTCAAATTTGAATGTTTTTTTCCGTAGGCTTCTAAATTCCTGCAAACTAATTCCCTTGTACTTACCTATGATCTAATGAACCTATGAACAGAAAACAGTAGAATGGTATTGAATTCTGTCTTGATGCATTGCAGATTTATTGATAACACCCATTCAATTACATAAGTTATTTAGAAGAAAATGTTTTATGATCAATGTGCCTGATTCTTTAAAATGTTATACTGTCCTAATCACTTAAGCTACACAATGTAAATGCTCTGGGGTTTTGTAAATAATAGATTAAAAAAAGAATGACATTCTAAGAATTGTCCATGTAAGCTGCTTTGCTATTGGTTGTTAAAACTTAAATTTGTCAAAATATATACAAATAGGTTTGACGAATGTAAATAACATAAATGTGTTATTCATTTGATTAAGGTTTTTCTCTTCAATTACTTGATAGTATTAGACACAGGCATATTGAAATTAAACTTCTTGAAACTTTAACAGGCACATTAATAACTATGCAAATCTTTAATATTTACATAGATATAATACATATAGACTTAATTATGCAGAATAATAACCTGCATATAGTAAAGATTAGATGTCTGATATTCCATATAGCTTTTTGATATAATAAATGGGCTTTCATGAAACGTTTTGGTGAAAGATTTGTATTTAGCTAATATTAAATATGTTCAAAATCTAGGACCCATACTATTTCAGTATCAAAATATTCATAGGTTTAAATATTATTTAACCTCAAATTTGAAGAATTAGTATAAGAAACATTATAGTTACCAGTTATTTGCAGTAATTTGGATTTTAATTATAGGAATATTTTTAAAGATAATGTTAAGGGACAACTTTGGTATTAGTGCCATAAATACAATGGACAGTAAGAAATTCAGATAAATATGCATGAAATTTGTAGCAACAAATTATTAAATAAAATGATTTGCATGATATGGATTTAGATAAAGGGGCAGTACACTAGATTAGAAATAGAAATAAGTAAATCTGAATAATAGCTTGGCTCAGAAGAAGGTGATGATAACAAAGATTATCTCCTAGACTATATCCATTTGTTGGCAGTGGGATTTGTAGTACATTGGGTCCCATTTCATTTATCGACTTTACTGTTCACTGAACCTGAAACAATTGAGACCATTTGTATGAAAATACATTATCATAAAACTTCACTATGTCGAATCCCAGTTAAATGAAACACCTACCATGATGTTGGTAGTGTGAGATGTCCAGTTAGACTGTACGTGTATACCTTCTCATCCACTGTACAAGTTCTGTTGCATTTCAGATATGCAGGTAGGTTAAAAATAGTTATCCTGTGGAAAAGAAATTTTATAGCACTCATAGCTCTTAAACATAGATCATACTACAGTAAAGAACAGGAACTCTACCCTTGTTGTCATTGTAGTGTGATCTCAGAGTTGATATATATAATTTTCAGGGGGTGTTGGTGGCACAGCCCCCCACATGGGGGGAGTATGGGGGCAAGCCCTTTGCAAAAATGTTACAGTTTGTGTGCTTGAATTTTTGTATAGATGAATTGTCGGTGGATTGTAATTTGGTAAAGTATGTGTTCGGCAAAGTGGAGTTTCAGCATAAAGGAGTTGCTCTTTTGGAGTTTAGTGAACTGTAAATTTAATAAATCAAATGGAGCCCATATATCAAGGTGAAAATATGTCAAGGTTTGTATAATGTATTTTTTGTTAATAAGTAGAGAACAGTTATTCTATAGATAAAATGGAAGACAGAAATGATAACAATATTTCTTCTTGATAAAAATAACTCATATGGTATGATGGGAAAAGTATCTTTATATCTGGGAAGTATTCAGGAAGTAAGTTAATATATAAATATAAACTCCAAGAGGGGCATCAAAAAAGGCAATGGCTGATATTATATGTGAAGGAATGAAGATACGTGAAATATGTATATACAATAGTTAACTCATGTAAGAGATTGCTGTGTGTGTGTGTGTGTGTGTGTGTGTGTGTGTGTGTGTGTGTGTGTGTGTGTGTGTGTATGTAACTGTTGAAAGTTATAAATGCTGAATTAGACCTATTGCATTGCCCAAGAAATATTAACAGTAATGGACAGAGGAAAACAATCACGTAGTGTTCACTTTGAAAATGTCAATATATTAAGGTGTACATTTTCAAATTACACATATGGAGGTGGGGAGGTATAAAACATGATTAATTTCAATTAATGGAAAACAAACTGGCAATCCTATGAATCTAGAAGGAATAAAGTAAGGAAAGGAAAAGAGGGAGACTGGACTAAAGGGTAGTTTTTCAAGGCATCCTATTTAAACTAGCAACATTAGCATCTATGTTATTATATCAAAATGAAACTTATTTTGAGTGTATTTGAAATATTTGTAAAAGTAACTTCAGTTTTTTCCAAATCAATAAAAAGTTAGATGACATCTGTCAGTTAATCAATCTTGTTTACTATAATTTAAAGAAAGAATTTTTATAAACCATATATGTATCTGGCTTAATTGAAATAATTTCCCTGAGCATAAAATTACTCTACTTTAGTTATAAAAGAAGGAGCTCAAATCAAAAGTTAACTAAAACTCAAGTGGTATTTCTGCAAGAAACACATTTATTAGATGGTAAATTTTATGCATACTTTATGAAGTAATACATGTACAGATATAGAATATATTCTAGACATAGGTAAAACAAGAATAATGAAATAATAATTCAGATGAAACATTGAAAGATAAGAGCACAGATACATTTTAAAAAGGAAAATATAAGGACAAAATAATTAAATAAGCACTCCAAAAGAATAGCAATCATTGTAAGTAACTGAAGCTAAATGAAACATTCAAAATGTAAACGGGAATACAGTCTCAGGTAGTGATGGTATTACACTTGAAATATATAAATGACTCCCTCAGAAATATATTGTTATTAAATAATGTATTGTCTATATAACAATAACATTTTACCTTTTTAGAAATATTCTAAAATTATTCTTATGTTAATGTAAGAATAAAATGATGCTTTATATTCCTCATATATGCTAATATATGTAATGTCTTCCTGAAATGTAAATTACAAGTTAATAATTGTCAGTTTTACCAAATAGAATAAAAGTTTCAAGATTTTCAACAATAATTGGGGAGGATCAAAAAGGACCCACACTGTATTGGCAAACACAAGATAATATCAAAAGGATTATCACAATGATATACTATAGAAACAAGAACAAAACAAATGTATCTATGATTAGTTTAGACACAAAGAAATGATTCTATTAACTGCAAATATTAATACAAATCTTTACAGGGCTTTGGTTCCCATGCAAATGTGTCGACTTAATACCCATGTTATATCAAATATATTGACATATGTCAAAATAGTATCTCATATCTCACAATCTGTCAAAATTACTAAAGGAAGAAAACAAGCTTGTACACGTTTAACATTATTGTTTGAAATAGAAAAAAAAACATTGCTAATTTTAATGGATTAAATGAGAAAATCATTTGTTTTAAAATTGATGATAAATATAAATTGAAATTTCAGTTGTTTTCAAATATATTACTAACAGCAGAATGTACGAATTCCTCCCATTTATGTAAAGCATTACACACTTTTGAGTGGATAACCATTTAATTTTTTATAACAAAATTGAAACATTATTAATTAATCAAAATATTAACTCATCATATAGAGAAGTTCTTGATATTAAATGGGAAAATGAAAAGTTAAATATTCAGGAATTAAACTTTAAATAATGTTAATAATTTAGCAGTAAAACTGTATTATTCAGAAATGAATAGTATAAATGTGGATACCCTAAGATGAATTACATTTTATTTTTCAGTTAAAATAGATTAATGTTGACAACGTTTTTTAAATTGCCTGGTAGAGAACTGAACCCTGGAGAAAATGAAGTAGAAGGCCTGAAACGCTTAATGACAGAGGTAAGGGACAGCTTTTTTTTTTTATATATGTATTTTTATTTGTTGTTGTTGTTGTTTGTCTTTTGGCTTTTCCCAGTAAGGGGTCGCCACAGTGGAACTCCGGTCTGCTAATGATTGGCAGTAGATTTTTACGAAATGCCAAGGTGCCAGCTCGAAGCACAACCTTCAACGAAGGCACGCCCATTTATGCACGCATGTCTTTCGAACACTACCCAGCCGCAGGGAGGACATGCAGACTCCACACAGAAGGCACTCCCAAGCCCAGCTGAGAATCAAACGGGAGAACCTCTTGCTGTGAGGTAACAACACTACCGCCGTACCACCGTGGCATATATTTTTATATGTATTTGTAGCATTTTATATGTTGCAGGTTTGTATGTAAAGGGGAGTGCCATGAGAGAGAAGGTTTTACAAGACCTTAGCTGTAGGTGATTGTGGACATTCATTCAGCTTTGCTACACAGATCAGGGCTTCAGTACCATTGTTTTGTATGAGTTTTAAACTTTAACTTTAAAAGCTGGATAACATTAAGTTATTTGAGTTCTGCACCACGTTTCTGAACCATGTCAGTGTGTTTGTAGTAGATAGACTTGCGTTGCCTGAATCTGACAGTTGAGGGTTTTTTTATTTTTATTTTCACATAATTGTCCCTGTTCCACAGTGCAGTTTGGTACTGTGTTTTGCTTGTTGTATTATAAAAATGATTAAATGCTTTTATTTCAGAGTTTCATGTAGTTTGGGGAATGCTGAGATGATGCCTGACTTCTATGCTATAAAAGTATTCAGTACTAGACTCCTGAGCTCTCCGAGTAGAACATGGTCAGGCAGCACAGACTTTGGCCCCTTGTCCTTTCTCATTGGTTCGTTTCCATTCCTAGGGCCACAGCATCTTGGGACATGGTTTAGTGTAAGCCCTCATTGGGTGTATGCTGCTTCTCCAGGTGTAAATAGCTTCTTTTCTTAGTCTGCCATTGGTTGTGTGGTGAGCAGGGCTGTCATACTGCAGCCAGCTGTTTATCAGTTTTGGCGCGAGCACCTTTGTGTGTGTGTGTGTGTGTGTGTGTGTGTGTGTGTGTGTGTGTGTGTGTGTGTGTATATATGTATGCTTTATGCCCTGACAAGTGGCTATATATATTTTGAGGCTTGGCTACAGGGTACCTCCCCAAGATACTGAAGAGAATAGCTCTCTCCAGTCCTGTGCACATGCCTAACCCAGCTGCCTGTTACCTGCTGTCTCGTCTCTACTGGCTATCCAGTTGATGACGCATCATCCCTTGCACTTCTGACTGAGTGAAGTGAACAGGCACTTTCTTTCCTCTCCCTTCTGATAATGTTGACCCCCTCCGAACTGTTTGGGGGTATAGTTAGGGTTTTATCCCACTGTGCCAAGGTTTAGTGTTAGTGCCTTCCTTGTTCATCAGTCTAATATGTAGCATCTCTAGTTGACTTTGGGTAGGGTGTTAATCTTGTGAAGTAAGGCCATGATTCTTTAGCATAACTGATGTGATGCTTGTACCTGGTCTGTATTTGTGGCATTATTGGTGGGATTCCCCTCCTCTGTTTATTTTTAAAGTTCTGGAATTTGCTTGGCATGTTTCTAGCTTTGGTTAAGTTCACTTGGAACACCACCCGTTTCTTCCCCAGTTAAGTTATGAATTGTGCTGTAACTGGTCTGCTCTTCTGTCGCTAATTCTCACACCATTTGATGAACATGTTGGCTTAGCATTGCCCATACTTTCCAGATGGAATAAATGAGAGGTTGTAGTGGATAACGAGCATATTGTAAAGATTTTTTTCAGTTTGCTATATTGCTTTAAGATGAAGAGCCAAGATTAGAAAGAAAGCTGACACACTTGCGTAAAGAGAAGATTTCTCCATTATGTAATGCTGAAGATAGAGGGAGGGGAAAACAAAAATTAAAACTGGAGGAAAATGCTTGAAGACCAAAATCGTACTGAAGGACTAAATGAAAATGTAACAGTTTGGTCAAGAGAAGGTGATAGAACGTAATTTAAAATAATTTTTTCTCTTAAAATTGCATTTTACCTGACTTTGGCCTAGTACTCAAGTGTGGGGTCATTTATTACACTGTTGTGAATATTTGCTTCTTGTGTATCTCTGCTACCTTTAAACTAAAACAAAAAAAGAAAAAAACAAAAAATCTTGCTTTTTTCCCACTTTCTGAAATTTAAGAAAGTTCAGTTACAGATTTGCTGTTCTGAACTGTTTGTAAGTTTCTTGGAGGCCAGTGCTTGCTTGGGCTAAAGGGAAGTCTCTGTGTTCACCAGTGGCAGTGGTTAACACTAAGCAGCCTGCTTGTCCCTGTAGGAGTGGTTACTGCCTAGAAGCTGTAGTTTTATTGGCCATTTTGGGTCAATTCTAAACTCCTTGCTCTCTCTCTCTCTTAAAACCCTGCTGCCTCGTGGTTTTGGTGTCTTTCCAGGCTTGTTAGTTGTTGCTGAAGCACCTACTAAGGGGAGAAAACGCTGAGAGAAGAAAGGAGCCACTTTTGAGATTTTAAGTATTTTCTTCTGATTTTTGTTTAGAATTACTGCTTTGCCTCCTACTTTTTGGCATTTTTTTGGCTTGCTAAAGTTTATATCTGTATTAGAAACAGTATTTAAAGCACATCTAGAGCCTGTTTACTGCATTTCCTGTGTTGCACTTAATTTAAAATAGTTTTTTTCTCTTAAAATTGCATTTTACCTGACTTTGACCTAGCACTCAAATGTGGGGTCATTTATTGCACTGTTGTGAATATTTTGCGAATATTTTGCTACTTGTGTATCTCTGCTGCCTTTAAACTAAAACACAACAAAAAACAAATAAATCTTGCTTTTTTCCCACTTTCTGAAATTTAAGAAACTACAGTTACAGATTTGCTGTTCTGAACTGTATGTAAGTTTCTTGGAGGCCAGTGCTTGCTTGGGCTAACGGGAAGTCTCTGTGTTCACCAGTGGCAGTGGTTAACACTGATTAGCCTGCCTGTTCCTGTAGGAGTGGTTACTACCTAGAAGCTGTAGTTTTATTGGCCATTTTGGGTCAATTCCAAACTCCTTGATCTCTCTCTCTCTTAAAACCCTGCAACTCTCTTTTTACGCGGTCTTGCACACAGAGCAGCGTCGGGCAGCGCCGCTTAAACAGGTTTAAACTATTCCCGGCTCCACAAAGTCTGCTCTTCACTTTTTCCCTTAGAACTGCACTAAATCTCTAATTAAGCACTCTATTTTCATTCTAAAGCCCTGCACTTGCTCATATAAGTAATCTCATAGATAAACACAAACTAAAGCACTGCATCCTCTTATACTCCTTCTAAGCACTTGCTCCCTATTGGTTCTTTCTGATCAGTCAATAAGTAGTTCCCTATATTATTCAGGCATGTCCAAAGGTCAGTTTCGAGTTTACTCTCCAGTCCAGCTGGTGAATCTGGGAATCTTGAGGCAATGTTACAACTGCCTTATGTATACAGACCACCCTCTCCTCCTCCCAACAAGCTCAAATATATGTGAGAGATGCAACTATATAGCCAAACTGGAGGCTAAGCTCTCTCAACCCAGTACTGGCACAGCCTGTCAGGAGGAGAAGGTAACCACACACACCACAAATCCAGTCTCACATAGACCTATCGCATCAGCAAACCAAATGCATAAACACACAAAAACATACTCGGCGGCTCTAAATAAAAATCTACCTAAGCAGCAGAGACCTACAAAGCAGACATCCAAGCAACACCTACCACAAAACAATATCCACATAGCACATAGCTCACAAAGTCAGTGTGCCACACAGTCACAGCCCTTAAGGCTAAACAACACACCTAATACACTTGTAATAGGTGACTCTATTGTCAGACACACTGACGTCCCACTCACCAGGCTGAACAAGGAGAAGGTTACTGTAAGCTGCCTGTCGGGTGCCAGGATCCGCCACATAACACAAGCACTCAGGTCACTCCAAAGCAAGTACAAATATGACTCCGTCATTGTCCATGCTGGTGTGAATGACCTGAGATGTACCTCCCTGGACTACATGAAAAAAGACGTACAGGAGCTCTTTGATCATGTAGCCCAGGCCGGTATGACCCTGACCTTGAGTAGCATCTTACCCTCACCAAGAATGATGCCACAGTATAAAGACAAAATGATCAATTTTAACAATTGGCTAAAGTATTGGTGTCATTCAAAGGGGATCCAGTGTCTGTCAGCCTGGGATGACATGCTCGACAAGCCACATTGCTTCGCTAGGGACGGCTTGCACCTGTCACCCCTGGGTTTTCGAATATTGGCAAAGGCTCTTGCCTCCCCCATAGTGACTTTTTTTAGGCAAGGCTCAAAAGACAAACCCACCCCCATAGACAACACAAAGAAAAAAAAACTAAGGGTAATGCTGCTCAATGCCAGATGTCTAAACCTCAAGATGCACGCACTTGAGACTCTCCTCAGTATGGAGAATATCGATATCTGTGCAGTAACAGAAACCTGGTTCAAGGCTCCTGAGAGCACCCCAGCACTAACAGGTTATACTTCATACCATACTTTCCGGCCCCAAAACTCAGACTGAACCACAAAAGGAGGGGGAGTATCCATATTTATCAAAGATACCCACACCTCCAGTTTAGTGGCACTGCATGAAGCATCGGAGACAATCCATGTGCAACTAACAGTGGGAAAAACTGCCTTTCAGTTTGTAGCCTGCTACAGACCACCCTCCCAAACACAGGAACCTCACTCGGCTTTCCTGAGAACACTGGAGAATATGAAGGTCTCTCCAAACACTATTATATTTGGTGACTTCAACTACCCAAACATCGATTGGGAAAACTACTCAAGCCTTTACAAAAGCATTCTATGGACACCTACAGGAATGCATGGAGCATGCTATCCCAAATAAAACCAAGACTCACTCCTCCAAAGGCAGGAGACCTGTCTGGTGGACCCCAGCCATAAATAAGCTATACAACAGAAGGAGAAAGCTACTACATGACAGAGCAAAATCCCAAAAGGGAAGGCGTCACTGATTAGCAAGAAACTACGATCCCTCATAAAATCATCTAAGGCCAGCTTCGAAAGAAAAATTGCACAAGACACTAAAGATAATCACAAGGCCTTCTTTAGTTATGTCAGAAACCTGAGAGGCAACTCCCAGATAGGCTCTGAGTTAGTGCAAAATGACAAAAAATACACTGAACCCACAGACATTGCCAACATCCTGGCAGAAAGGTTCAGTGCAAACTTCTCTCCCCCTTCCCCCCCAAAAGAGCAAATGTCTATCTCAACAGAGTGTAGCCTTCCTGAGATCACAGATGCACAGGTGAGAGCTGCCCTCTCCAAAGCAAAAAACACAGCATCAATGGGACCAGACAGTGTCCTGGGCTGCGTCTTACATGAGCTCCAAGAAGAACTAAACCCTCATATAAAGTCACTGTTCAGTCTCAGCCTTACTACAGGATATGTACCCAAGGAATGGCGTACAGCAACAGTGGTCCCACTCCACAAAGGTGGTGCCACAACAGACCCCGGAAACTATCGCCCTATAAGCCTGACTAGCCTGGTCTGCAAAGCTCTGAAACGTATCATCATAGAAATCATAAACAAAGACATTGGGAACCTCCAGACACTGGATCCTACCCAATTCGGCTTTGTTAAGGGCAGATCTTGCCTCTTGAACCTGGTTGACTTCTTTGAAACAGTTACCAAAGCCATAGATGAAGGGAAGGTAGTCCACGCAGCCTACTTGGACCTCGCAAAAGCCTTCGACACAATACCCCACTCGGGCATCATAAATAAGCTTACCAGCTTAAATATCAACCCCTATGTCACAAGATGGGTTGCAAACTGGCTCAGGGATAGAACCCACATGGTCAGAATAGCAGGTGCCATGTCAGACTCTAAACCAGTTACAAGTGGTGTCCCACAAGGCTCAGTCCTGGGACCTCTCTTGTTCAGTATATATTTATCCGAGGTACAGGCTAACACGGGTGGACTATGGCTGACCAAGTTCACAGATGACTGCAAACTGGGTGCTGTAATTGACTCTCCGGCTGACACAAGCATCCTCCAAAAGGGTCTCACAGAGATGGATAACTGGTGCCAGAGCCATGGCCTAAAGCTAAATGCCAAAAAGTGCATAGTCATCCCCTTTGGGAAAAACAAAGTGCCCACAAATTACCACATAGGTGGTAATCCATTAAGTACAGAAGAAGTAATTAGGGACTTGGGGACCCAAGTAGATAGCAATCTCTCCTTTGACAATCACGTTGCCAAAGTGGTAAGAAAGATCATCTATATAGCCCACCTTATCATGAAAGGGTTCACATCTAGATCAAGAGAGGTCATTGTGCCCCTCTACTCATCACTTATCAGGCCCATAATTGAGTACAATGCCCCGTTTGGGATGTACCTTACCCGACTCCTTCAGCAACTGGAAAGACCCCAGAAGTATCTCACCAAGAGGATCACGGGGCTCAAACAGATGCCCTATGCAGTTCGGCTAAAGAAACTCCAGCTCTACTCAGTTGCATACCACCTACTCAGAGGCGATCTGTGTCTGACGTATAAAGCCATGTCCAACCCAGAATTAATGGACATGCTTCACCTCAGGAAATCCAAATCCCTTAGAGCTACACGGTCCAGGGACTTGAACCTCAGCACAGAAATAAATAGGACATGCTGGAGGGACAGATTCATATCCAGAGGCTCCCCTCACTCTGGAACAAAATCCCAATCCATGTTAGGCAGAGCCCCTCACTGACCCTCTTCAAGAGAAATCTTGACGAGTGGATGGGAGATCGTAAGTTTACCCCTGGGATCTCTTCTGTGTCCCTGCTTGACAGATGTACAGTAAACTAACCTTAAAAGGGCTACCTTCTGTGACCTACTATACAGAGGCACAGTCAACTAATTAAAAAGGGTGGCGAAAGCCAAACACACTCTGGTTAGGCTTATAAATGCCCTAGGGCAGATAGCCTAGTATCAACCTATGAACCTATGAACCTATAAACTAATTCTATTTCCTACGATTCAATACAGTATACAAATTGCTTCTGTTAGCCAAACCAATGTTTAATTAAATTCTTATAATTTTCTGATAAGCCTAGAATATCTTAAATGCATTATATAATAGACTATGGTGAAGTGGATCTCATGCTATTGCACAAAATCCTACCTAACCGCAACCACAACAACTGAACACACTCTAGCAAAAGTGTTTTTCACCAAAGAAAAGCACTTTCGCTAAACTGTGCAAAAAAATATATATAACAAAATTTAAAAAAAATCTATATTACTCACATTTACTCAGGGGGGCAAGCCCCCCTGCACCCCCATGTGGGGGGCTGTGCTCCCCACATGGGGGCTGTACTCCCCACACCTCCCTACTTTTATATTCTCACTCTGAGATCGCACTACAGTGGGAAAAGGGAATATTCCCTTATCCCCACTGTACTACAATTTCAGCAACGGCTATTCCATGTTTTTCTTTTTCTTTTTTTTTAGCACACTTTCACAAAAGTGCTTTTTCGGTGAAAAGCACTTTTGCAAAAGTGTACTCGGCCATTTCACATTCGATTAAATGGCCATTCGATGAACAGTATGGATCCCGGTGAAATATGTGTCACAATGTTAGCAATCCAGCTCTACACAATAGCTTCAATACTTAAAATAGTTACTTTATGGTTAAATCCATCCTGTTCAGCTGATTGGAAGAAATTACATGAAAGCAATTATATGGAAAGATATGGGAGGAATGTCAGTACAAAATTTACAAACAGTAATCTGCTTGTTATGTAAATGTATTTACAGTTGTAATACTAATGCAACTAAATCCATATGATTCAATAATGCATTAATTAAAAAAAAACTGCTTAAACATCCAGAGATTAAAAATTAAGCATTTCAATGTTTTTTATTTTTACACATATATTTATAGATGGATCCAATGAACCAAAAATGTTAAAACTAAAAGGATCCAATTTGATGTATTGGCATCAGTGCTTATGATCAGATAATGTTGTAAATACTGATTATATAATATCCTGTTATTCCAGCAACTTTCTAAGTTCATTAGAGGAACTTAAGGACACATTACCAGTATGGACAGCAGACAGGAACAAATCTTTTATTTCTGCCACTATCATGTACTCATGAATGCTTGTAGATTTTATTGCAAAGCACTAGACCCGACCTTAACAACTTTAGCAGGGGGTGCTTAACATTTGTTAAGGTCAGGTTTTGCACCACTCTATTAATAAATTTGTTTGTGTTTTCAGAATATCGGAGTGTAATCACCACATTTCATGCACTACAGTATTAAAATCGAACAACACTTCCAGTATGTTATTGGTTAGCATGTTTTATAACAACCTGGAACCACTTCAGAAATCTGGAACTCATCATATGTAATTATAACAGCAAAACAAGGATTTGAAACAATGACAGACTCTTACCATCCTATATCTTTGTTATTCTCAGTTGCCAAAATTCAGGAAATGGCAGGTACACTTAGATAGCATATGTCTCATGGAGTGGGCATCAGCTTGGTTTCAGAGAGTGACAAAACAGCTTTCCATACACTCACCATCTTTATTTTCAAGTCATCAGAGGAAGGTAAACTCATTGAGGTAGTATCTGCAGGGAAAGCAAAAGTATTTCATTTAACTGATCACTTGAGAGTTCCTACCAGATTATATAATAAGTGTTTAGCTTCCATTGCATTATATTGACTTCCTCATTATTTGCAAAGCAGGACCTTTATAATACAAATCTATTTCAAAATAATCTATTGCAAAATAAATGCTGCAGGGATTAGTACTTAGATCCCCATGCCATGAGTGTATGGAGGTTGCATAAACATATATAAGTCTAGGTCTTCTTTATCCGAGCCCTGGAATTAAAAAAAAAATGTCTGAGAAATAGCAATCTCTGGTTTAATATATGTAAGTTCACATTTTTCATCATTCAGTCTCACTGTTCTGGGACTCACAGTTTCAAGATTTAGACTACAAATGTTTACTACGCAGAAGGAAAGATCCACACAGACGTGGGAAAACTTAACATGCTTAATAAATAGTAGCCTACTGTATCATGTGAGGGCAGTGCCAAATTAGTGCAACATTTCATCACTTGAGAGTATTTATTTTATTCTTAGATTGAGTTAGTTGCCCTCTTTTAGCTAGAGCCTTATTACAGGATTTGAGCAGATATACCAACTTCTCAGCACATGTTCTAAATAAGGAAGGAAGGCAGGCTCCTTATAAATGTTTTCTAAGTCCAACATTAGCTGCTACATCCTTCAAAGGGGAGCATCTACCTCTGCTATGGGTATACACTGGTTGCAAGTAACTATTAACAAAATGTGTTGGCTTATGATCAATGCCAAAAAAGGAAAGCATCCCCACATCAACTTTTTTAAATATAGCTCCCTTTCATGTCAGCAGTACATTTTTAACTCTCATTCTGATTTATAAATTCCAAAGCCTGGACATCTGCAGATCTCTGTGCAGGAGAGACTCAAGGTAAAACCATGACAAGACCTCAGTAATGAATCTGTCCATCTTGTCAGCCTGGAAATTCTCAAATATTCTTTAGCTTTCTCCTACAAAAATTTTCTGTTTGAAAGCCCAAACTTTAGAATTTCTTCCTACCCCCTATTAAAGAATTGTATAACAACATTTAAAGTGAAACTCAGGAAGTTCACAAAGAGGTATCATACAGGTACCCTGATATAGTCATGTGACTGCATCTGACCTTGTCATTTAATTTGTGTTAGTGTGGGGGAGGAGGAGGTCATTCGACAGGTTTTGGAAGAGGTCTATAATATAAATGATGGTACTGCGTTTTAATGTGCTAATCATTCTGCTTTTTTTTTCCTTTTTAAAGTTGTTGCTTAATAATGTTGTATTTTGCTATTTACATACTAATGATATTTTAGATAGGTAAGACTAAAAAGGGGCCCAAGTGGTCCAGTTCACCTGTCTCTAACTTAAATAAACAAACAAATACACTATGTGAACTGACTTACTGGTTGACCACTCAGACAATTCCTTTTATTACTCATCAGGACATGCATTTCACTGCACATTACTCATGTGCATAATCACCATTTTATGGCACAACTCAATGGGCACTTTGTGCTGTGAATATATGCTTCTAATAATATGAGAAAATTCTATTCTATTAACATATACCAAAGATAAAGTATTTTAGAACTAGCAATCAATAATCTAGCCAAATGATGAATGTTATTTTGACACTGAGACATCACTGATAAACTTGAATGCTGCCAGGATACTGATGTAGTTCTGAAGAAAGTTAACTTTTCGCTGCAGCAGATGCAATGTTAAACCAAAACTTCACTCATTGGATTCTTTCACTCTGCTGTTCTATAGTATTGCATGTAAAACTGAATAAGTTTTGACAGAAATGGCTTCTTCCATGTTCCTCAACACATAAGCAGAATATTTTAACAGTGCAAACGACTTTGATCAGTTTACTCTGGCTGTGAAAACACTTCGCACTGTTAATGGCACTTAAGCAAATGAAATGGTGAAGTGAGTAAAGCCAAGAAACTCCACAGTACTTTGAAACACATTCCACAGCTGTTCCTATAAGTAGAAGTAGACAGCTTGTCAAGTAACAGAGCAGCAGTGCACAATGGAGAAAAAACTCCAGTGTTTACTAAACTCAAATTTCGATTCTGTAGCAAAATATCTCACTTGCAAACTTCATGGTCCTTGGGATAATAATCTCCCCATGTTTCTAGTTTGTTTGTGGTGTTACTAAAGTGCCAGTTTTTTTCTGCTGTTAAGCTGCATTGCCTAAAACAAGCACTGAAAATCAGTTTTGTATTTGATTTGGGATTTTGTTTGTTTTTGTTTCACATTTGGTGCACATACAGGGAAGATATATTTGTATAATCCATGATGCATTTCAAATTACCTTAGTAAGGTGAGCATGCAGCCTACATTTGTTTTCCAAAATTCATAATGAAGTATCACATTCTGTGAACAAGAACATTTGTTTTTACTCTTAATTTTTAATTTAGGGACTAGGGTTCCAGTGACAGGGATGAAACAGTGATTAAAGGTACATAAAATGTAAAAGACACAGGTAGAGACTATGACATGCAGTGGCATATAAAATGAGTCAGAACAATTAAATTACAATGAGAGAGATCTATCAACATAACTGCTGTAAATAATTCAGTTTCCATTGCATTTTTTTATTGCTCTTCTTTATGTACAGTGGTGTGTAAATCTTTGTCATTGGGTTACCATTAAGTAATGGATTCCAAGAGCTTTTGGCAAGGTTACATACTGCTAATGTTATGAGACAAGACAACCCAAACTACAGATGGCACAGAATACATTACAGCATACATTCTCCCTAGGAATTTTTCTGTGGCTATTGCACATAACAGGCAGCTAGCAATCATCAAGTACAGCAATCATAGCAGAATTTCAAAGAGTAGGAGAGTTTGAAGCACTAAAACAAGGAGAAAGCAGAGACTACATCAGTGAGGGTCCCCTTCAGAAGCTTGAGTCTTCAGAAAGTCGAACTTCATATGGTCGATACCATATGATCGACTTTTCAAAAACTTGAAGCATTTGAGTGGAGATTGTGGTACAGTGAGGATCAGGGAATGTATCCTTTTCTTCACTGTAGTGCGATCTAAGAGTTGGTTTATATAATATGCAAGGGGTGTGGTGGTGCAAGACGTCTTGATCATCCGCAAATATGTAGAAAGAAATGCAGATTTTTGTTGTTTTCTGAAGTTCAAGTTTTCGGAAAGTCGATCATATGTTCTCAACCAGATGAAATTTGACTTTCTGAAGACATGAGCTTCTGAATGGGATCCATCGGTAGACATATCAGAAACAAGAGAACAGGTCAAGGCATACATGCAGGCAAAAAACAGCCTGAAAATGACACAGAATAATAAGTCTGTAACTTTTATTTGTATACTGTACTGGCAACATATAGGAATTCATTCATGGGTATGTACATGACCAAACATAATAGAGATATGGCTGTATACAGAATGTGCAATACTGTAAGTTCATCTGGTGACTAGGTATTGCAGAGAAAGGCAGAAAATACAGCTCTACTACATCCATTGTATGTGCTCTTTGATCTGCTGGTTCTTTTACTAAGTTACTTAGATTGTCACGGCCCCAGATTTCAATTTGCTAAAGTTAAGAGATAATCTGATAATGAGACATGCAGTACTAATGAGGTGAACTATCTATGTACAGCACGCTATTATGATTAAATGGCATCACTGCCAGACCTACAGCATAACCTGAATTAATCCTGTATATTACAAGCAACTGCAATAGATACCATACAGCGAAACTCAAAGGCATTATAACAATCCTGGGGATCAAAGGCAACCGGCCTGCACTGCCAGGATACAGGTAGATCTATATATGAGACAAATGTTTTAGTATCAGTTTAGACCCTCATATGGCATATTCAGGTTGCACTTCAATGAACACACTGCAACCACTGGATATTAGTGTTGGTGTGGTATGCGACAATTATATGATCTTTTAGAGAAAAGACAGAGACTTGTACTGAAGCTAGGTCTTATCTAGCATCTACCGTCACATATCTCCAGATCAGTCACAGTTTTTATGCGTCATACATACTGGTGCCTTCATCCAATGCGTAGGGTCTGCACTAGACATACCGGCAGTGAATGGGGCTCCTGGGAGATTGAGATGCCATTAGCTAGAAAGAAATACATTTGTAAATGTTAGGATATAGATGTTGTTACCGCTCTGCAGTGTTAGGGGCATGCAATTCTTTTTGACATGCACCAGCAATTTTACCACAGAGCTACTAATTTTCAAGATTTCTTTTTAGAATCAGTAAATGGAGTTGAAAATATGGTGCATTTCAATATTGCATACCACATCCACAAGTATGTCAAAATCAGGTTTACTTTAACTGATCAGTTCTGGGCTCTTTGTAGACCACAGTCTTGCAGCTGAGAACTTGTCTGTAGGGCAGCTTACATGAGCTTCCACTCCTGCTCAGATTCAACTTCCTGTTCAGGCTAGCTGAACCAGCCACGAGAAAGGGTTAGAACTGCTGCTCGAACATTTGGCCTAAGCTGAGCAAGGACAATACAGCAATAATGAGGATGGAATGGGAGTAAGACTCTATTAGCTTCTGGTTAGGGAGTGATTTAGTGAGTTAGGGTTAGGTTTATGGAGCAGGAGTAGAGAATAGGGTTAGGGAGTGAGATGGAGGTTTAGTGTTATGAAACTATCATGGAATCCAGGGATCTGTCAGGGAAGATAGGGATAGGGAACACCTGGAAATTTAGATTTAGGAAGTGATCATGGAATTTAGACATGGGGAGGAAGAGGGAGTGTAATGTTATGGTTATGGAGGAGGGGATAAGGAATGAGGTTTGAGGTTAGGCTTAGGAGCCAGGTGGGAGTTTTAAGGTTAGAATTAGGGTTCTGAGTGGGCTGAGCACTTGCCATTTTGAGCAAGTAGCAGCGATCTTCTCAGATGCAAGCTAAGTGCATGCAAGCACCTGTACCCCTTAAAATCACCTCCATAGTTAGCCTTTAAAACCAAAGGACAACATCATGTACTTAGAACACATTGTTTAGGAATCTGGCCTAGAATAATGCCAATGGTGTGTATTAATTCAATGCTTTTTATATCTAAGGACCATGTGGCCATGCTGTCTTTGAGCACTATATCATATTTTTCTCTCAGTACTTCACAATTGTGTAACAATGTTGTTTCATATGTGAAACACACATTAAATTTAGTTGTAGCAGTTAAATTTATGTTTATCATTTGAAATAAAGTTTCACACGTCTAAATTATTGATTCCAGACATCCTATTTTTGTAATTTTAAAGGCTTTTTAAATTTCATCAACAGATTTTATGATGATAGGATCTGTGCCTTTTATGTCACAAAAAGTTTGTACTCCTTCTTGTAACCAGATTTGCAAATATTTTTTTTTTTAGAAAATTGATTGAGGTTTCCTTAAGCATTATATACAAAACATATGGGACAGCATTTTTTTCCAAATGGAGTATTTTAAATTAGTTTTATAATATAACATATATTTGGGATACTTAACGTTTTGGGCTGTTTCCCACATGGGAGGTCTGGAAGATTCTTCTAAATTATTTTCATTGTCTCAGTGCTAAGATCAGAAGCGGAAGAAAGGATTGCTTACATTTACATGATTAATTTCAAATTTCAGATTTCAGAACTGAGGAATAGTCCAGTCTGCTTCCTTGAGACAAATGGGTGAATGCATCCACACATCTCCATGGATTTACTAACCAAAAATGTTCAAGTACATTTGTAGAAGTCAGACTTTTTTAATGTTTTTAAGAAGATGGATTAAGTTCTGCCAATTATAGAATTCAGGCAAGATGAGAAGACGTTAATGAAGAAAAGAAAGAAATTGTGAAGAAAGTACAAAGAAAGGGAAATTAGAAATCTGAGGACAGACAACTTTCTAGGATTATTTATTCATTCTTAATGCCTTGAAGAAGCACCTAAAAGGAGAAAAAGAAGGATGTGGGAAGATGTATTAATAAATATATGTGAATATATTAGCTCATTACGTGTACAGTAATAAATTAGGAAGCCCATTATAAAATAAGTTTAAACAATTATGTTATTGCAGTAATATTTTACATTTACAGGATGATTTTGGCAAGATTATGGTAGATAAAGGAGAAACTGAATCTTCTTCTTGTCCCTATTTTAATGAGTTATGCAGCTGACAATGGGAGATGGATACCATCATAACAGATAATCGGTTAAATCAATGCTTAAAGTCATGGTTTATTACTGCTCACCTGTTTTGATAGAAAAGTGAAAAATGCTAGTGCTTCATTAAAAACTAGAACTGTATCAAATTTGTAGGCTGGGCCTCCTTAAAACTCAAAAAATAAATAAAAATAAATAAAAAAACAGAACCACAAGCTGTAGTCAATCTGAGTTGAGACTTCAAAGTAATCAAGGACTTAGAACTTGCTTAGAAATCAATCCTTCTTCATTGAAAAAAATAAAATGAAAATATCAAACAGATGAGCACTTTCACCCTTAACTGAGCTTTGATACTTGTCTATTGAGAAATTAAAAAAATATTAAATAGATGAGAGCTTTCACCCTTAACTGAGCTTCATCAGATCTAACAGTCCTCTTGTTTTTTTCTGAGATTTAAGGAGGCTCAGTCAGCAACTCTGATGCTCAAGAAGTACCTTTTTTTCCTGTGGTTTAATGTTTTTCCATAAAGGAGGGAAACATCTTACCCCCTAAGGCTGGAAAACTACAACATCTCATTTATGTAACCTACTGCATTGTTAATACATTCAAGTTCTTCTTGGTTTACTGATTGTTACAAATGTTTGGAACTTTCAGTGCTAGATGGTAGATATTCCTTTTCCTCTGTTGAGTCCTAAATTGTTTATGTGTTAATGCAGGGAAATAGTGTCTCATTTAAGATGCTCCTGACAGAATCACTGCCTCTGCTAGGAAACAACGTGATTAGTAAAAAGAAGAAAAAAAATTTTTTTTGAAATATCTATAGGTTGCATTTTTTTTCTTTTGGATGGGAGTATAGTAAATGTGGTCACAATCCTTATTTTTATCCAAAATTAATACAAGATGAACTTACCTGTTTATGTTTACTTGTGAAAATAGTAACTCAGGAAACATGTAAACTTTGCAATTATTTCATAAAATTAAAATGGCATTTGAATCAACAAATTTCATGTAGTTTCATAAAACTAATTTACTTGAATAATGAATGTGACAAACAGAGAAAACTGGGTGGGAAAGTGTCTGTGGCTTCTCTTTCTTCCCATGCCAAGAAAGGATGACTTAATATGAAAACAGTTTCCTTTTTAAAGCTTCCCTATAAATCAGATAAACCAAAAAGGAGCATGTTTTACAGCCAGCTAAGCAATAAATATTTCCAGTGACATTCTTAATATATACCCTGACTATATGAATAATGCTGTATTTTCCACAAGACATAGTTATTACTTACTGTGTAATATCCTTCCACCTATTTTCCTTTTTTTGAGGGAGGTTGTTGATTTGTATTATGGTTATATAATGATGAACCCTGACTTGAACTGTTTTTCATGTCATCTCGTCATCTCGGTCATTTTAAAATGGCATACTGTGCTGACGTGAACAGCATAACAAGAAATCTGAATAATTTAAAGAAATATTAGGGTTGCGCTACTTAAAGGTATAAACAGTTAACTATCTGAGAGACTGTAAGTATGTTAAGACATGCTGAGACATGAGGAAATTCATAGTTTTGATAAAGTAGGAATGTATAAGATAATAAGCAGGTAAAGGGCAGAAATAAGCTAAAGCAGCAGGCTGAGGAAATATACCCATGCAGAATGAAGACGTTAGGAAATTATATAGAAGGGACAGGGGTGCCAGATGTAGTTACTGGAAGAACAGCTGGCAGAAAGGTTTGTCTGTGCCTACAGTGCTTTAATTTTCACCTATAACATTAGTGACCCACATTTGGGGGCAGGCTTGAAAACTTGTAGAAGGATCAAGACAAGCAACAGCCACTGGTGTAAAAATTAAACCTGCCCACTGACTGCATATATTACACAAGGGGTGAGGTGTTTATTGACGTGGCATAAGGAAAGCCTTTCTGTGTATTCTTGATAAGATGGATAGCTGCATGGCTTATAAATAGGATATAGCAAGTATCATACAGCAACTGGACAGGTGAAATCCTTGGTTACAGTCAGGGTGTCCCACAGGGCTCTGTCCTACGCCCTTACTTGTTTAGATTGTATCTTTCAGGCCCAACTTTTTTGTCTGCGATGTTCTACAGTCTATATACAGATGACCTGAAATTGAATAAACTTATTACATGTGTTACAGATAAGGCATGTCTGCAAAAAAACTTGACTAAATTGACCATTTGGGCACAGGAAAATAATATGGTGATAAATAGATCAAAAACTAAGCATATGAGATTTGGGAGACATAAACTGAAAGGTGAATATTTACTACAGTGCACAGTGATTGAAACTGTAGACTCATTTAAGGACCTGGGTATATGGGTAGATTCAGCTATGAGTTTTTCTAATCATATCAACCAATTGGTTAATGATAGCTATAAAACTATAGGTTGTATAAAAAGATTTATAAAGTCTAAGAAATCAAAAATAATGAAATCATTGTTTGTTAGTTAGATTAGACCCAAACTTGAGTATGGAAAAACAATATGGAAACCCTATAAGAAAACAAGCATGAGTAAACTGGAAAGAGTACAGTGGAAATATCAAAAAGTACTACAGAATCATCATACAACCAATGTAGAAGATTCTATAGGAAGGAGAAGTGCACTAATTGGTTCTCTGACAGCATATTTGATGCATAGTACAGACTACCAAATTACATTAAAGCAAGTACTAGTTTAGATATTTTAAGAACAACTTGGACATTTATTATGGGAACAAGTGTTTTGGTATATTGGCAAGCTAGAAGGGCATTAATGCCTGTGCTTGAAATATTTGTATGTATGTATGTAATCACAGCTGTCTTGGAGCATTTCTGTCTATATACCTTGGGGATACTTTGGACAGGAGGCCAGAGCTGCAATGCTGAAATGCTAATATTCAACAGAAAGCATCATTTGGACTCTTGCTTAAGATCTGTCATGGTTCTTGTGCTTTCTTAGTGCATGCCCATATCCTCAGCTTTCTTGAAGCATTTGTCTGTGTACATTGAGTATACTACTGGACACTAGGCTAGATTATAAATGCAGAAACAGCGAGACACACTCAACAAAAGGCAGCATTTCAACTCTTCATTTAAGATCTTCAGTGGTTCCTCTACTTTTCTTAGTGCATGCCCCCCTAGCTGCATAGAATCACTTATGGTTCAATATCTGTAGTACAATGCTGGATGCAGAGCTAGGCAGTTATCACTTGGACTTTGTTGTGTATCAGTAAAACAGTACCCTGTGCCTTTGCAAGAGTTATATCCCTAAGCTTACTAATATTTCCTTTTACAGCACTGTTGGTTCTTACATACTTAACATGTCATAAAGTTCATTATTGAAATGTATTGACTTGTAAAACATCACAACTTGTCTGCTCATTGGTTACACCATGCTATATCTGCTAGAAACACACCCAGGATAATCCCCCACATTACTGTAATTGATTTCTGTGTCTAGCTCTGTTGTGTACATCTGTACAAGGCTATGTATCCACTTCTTGCTGTGAAGGAGCTGCAGAATATATATATATATATATATATATATATATGTATATATATATATATATATATATATATATATATATATATATATATTTGGGGGGGGGCATCCTTTTCTTTAATTGTTAAAGGTATTCTATTCTGCACACCAGGACTAGGCAGCTGACAGCACTTTGTTGTGGCTGATATGAACACGCAGCATCTTTGGAAAGAAATGGAAATGTTACTCATTTACTGTTTAATAAATACAGGGAAAATGAAACCTACATTGTTTGTTCTGTTTACCCTTTCCATTTCTACTTGTCTTAGACACACTCTACAAAAATAACACCAAGTCAGTAATTGCAGGTGCAGCCATTTAGTTTATTAAATGATCTCAAACAACAGTTCAGATTGAATTGTTGAACCACACTTAACTTGTGGCTGTATGTATTTATATATATAACTGTACTTTTTCCAACAAGAAGTACAACTTGGCATAACATATTACATCATTAACCACTGGAATCTTATATGAGTGCAGGACCATAAAGCCCTAAGTGAACCTCATCTTTCCACTGAGTGGTGTAAAGTATACCTCCTTGATAATGCTGGCCACTGCAAGTACAGCACCTTTAAACCTTTTATGATCATTTAATCATTTAACCAGATCAGAAAAGCATGAGGAGATGAAAACATGGGGGTATAGGCTAGAAAGTGACCACCAACCACCAAGGAGGAAGGGGAAGGGTAGAGGGTTTGCTGGCTGCCAAAAGGATGGTAGAGAGTCAGCACATTGAATATTTAAGGGGTGAAACATACAACCACATCACTCATGGGCCAGACAACACAGTTTGCAATGTGAACCAAATTTGTCTTAGACCTCCCATACCCAGACTGTAATTGCAGATGTGACATGTAATTCATTAAATGATATCAGATAACAGTTTAGACTGAATCATTGAACTGCAGTTAACTTGTTGCTGTATATATTTATAGAGAACTGTTCCTGTTCTACCAAGAAATATAACTTACATAACACTGTACAGCATTAACTCCTGGTACCTTTTATAAGTGGTGTATCATAATGCCTTCTTGTGTGCCTGATATTTCCACCAAGTGGTGTAAAGCATACCTCTCCAATATTGTCCACTGCAGGAGGAGTGCTGTTAACCCATGACTCAGTCATTTGATCTTGAGCCAGCTCTGGGAAGCAAGGCAGAATGAAAACAGTGGAGTATAGATCATGAATCAACTGCCCCCAGACTGAAAATCTGTTCTCCCTCTTTCCTGACTTTAACTATAACCTCAAATTAAAACAAAAACAAACTTCATGACTAATAAGCAAGTAAATAATTATATACTCTTCAAATGAATTAATACTATTTAAAACTGTATAAATAATTAAACTTGTTAAAATGATATCAAATAATACAACTAACTACATTTGCCATTTTCACTAACAAAATAAATTTTACAAATATAAAGAGAAATTGGGATTTAATGCATCCAATGCAAAAACAGACAGAATCGCTTCATCTTTGCTAAACCATGAAGTATCCATATCATATAGCTCCCAATGTTCTATAATTGTAATATCTAAATAAGGGCCAAATGGGTCAGTGGTTTATACACTTTCTCACCTTTTCAATTGCTGAATGGTTAATGGTGCCAAGCCAAAATGTACATGTAAGATCTGCTGTCCAATCTGCACTTTAATATATATATTCAGCTTAATTTTCATGGATCTCGTAAAATTTAGGACAGTAATTTTCTTTTAGAGATGGAACATAAATCATCATCCCAGGCAAGCAGTATAGCCACATTGCAAAAATCTACATCCTTTAAAATTTAAGGCAATGCCAGAGTTACAATTTCACATCTTAAACCCAGGAATCCTTTCCAAATAAAATTATATGCGTGCATGGCCTATCACTGGTTTTCTTTATTTGTCCAAATTATTGTTTCTGGTATACTTGCATTATATAAGAATACACAAATATAATAAAGTGAAAAAAGAGACACTGTAAATAAATACTGACAACTTATGAAGATATGTCAGATAAACATTAAATGACTATCTAAAAACATCTGCAGATAAACCTTGGTGGGCCATATCAGAAGCTCTCCAAGTCCTAAAAGAATGGAACAAATACCCCATGAATGAAGCCCTTGATATATGACAATGTTATTTAAAACTAAGTAATGAAAGACTTCCACAGTTAAAGACAACCAACCCAAAAAAGTAATGAAACTGTCTTTAATGGATGTAACAAGGATGAAAAACCAAACAGCAGTCAAAATTGAATCAAGCGCTTTCGCCTGGTTAATACCAGGCTTTATCAAGATGTATACTAAAAAAACACAATGCTTTATATAGTCATTTACTGGTCACATGACTTATAATTAATTAGAACTACAGGTTCAATTAATTATGTTCTTAAAGATGTCTTGACATGTTATTTATGTAAACCTTAAAACCTTATGCTAAAAACCAATATTTATAAACCAATACCTATAACACATGTAATGTTTAAAAACCTACCTATGCATAAAATTAAAAAATATATATTAACATACTAATGAAATGTTGTTAAAAAATTCTTGTAATTTCATACTGAAGTAAAACATCCTAAAAATGAACATATTCAAGTTAAAACATGCTGAACACCCGCACCTAACGTGCAGTGCAAATATAAAATTAATAGAATTTGTAACCGTCAAACATTAAACGTCAAGCGTTAAACATCGCTGAAATATAAAGAATTGTTGTGGCAATTGAAGTTAAATGCCACAAGACCCCCAGGGCTTAATGACAATGTTAGTATTAGTAGTGTACTAAAAATGAGGAGGGCTTGATTATAACAACGTTTTTATCAGACTCATACTGAATAATATTATATTATATTATATTATATTATATTATATTATATTATATTATATTATATTATATTATATTATATTATATTTTACTGCAGTGCATATTTTGTATATGTATTTATTAACGGATTTGACGGTTACAAATTCTATTAATTTTATATTTGCACTGCACGTTAGGTGCGGGTGTTCAGCATGTTTTAACTTGAATATGTTCATTTTTAGGATGTTTTACTTGAGTATGAAATTACAAGAATTTTTTAACATTTCATTAGTATGTTAATATATATTTTTTAATTTTATGCATAGGTAGGTTTTAAACATTACATGTGTCATAGGTATTGGTTTATAAATATTGGTTTTTAGCATAAGGTTTTAAGGTTTACATAAATAACATGTCAAGACATCTTTAAGAACATAATTAATTGAACCTGTAGTTCTAATTAATTATAAGTCATGTGACCAGTAAATTACTATATAAAGCATTGTGTTTTTTTAGTATACATCTTGATAAAGCCTGGTATTAACCAGGCGAAAGCGCTTGATTCAATTTTGACTGCTGTTTGGTTTTTCATCCTTGTTACATCCATTAAAGACAGTTTCATTACTTTTTTGGGTCGGTTGTCTTTAACTGTGGAAGTCTTTCATTACTTGGACTTTGTGGTAAACTTGGATTTTATTTAAAACTAAGTCAATTTTTTTAGGAATGATTGCTGACCCATTAGGCCAACTAAAATCTTAAATTGTCTGGATTATAAACCTGAGAATATTTACTAAAAATGAATGTCCAGTGAACTTGGCAATGAAAGGGGTCTGAATGCTATCTAAAATTACCTACTATTAGATGTCAGATTGATCCATTTTAGATAGCATTAACACTGTCTATTTTTTATGCATGACAGTCCCTATTTGGGCAATTACAATCATAAAAAAAAATGAAAAATGGCAAACGTCCTGAGATTTTAGAACAAATCCCTAAGTTTTCTTTACTAATTGCTAAAATACTGATTGTTGCATCTGAAATACCTTAATATAATATGGAACAATGTAAACAGTTCAAATTATATCAATGTGATATTTTATCTTGGCAACAAAGTGAAGCCCAGTGTTTTCTATTAATTGTAGGTATGATTTGTCCTGTAAAATTACATGTTTTCATACATACAGATGTCCCACTTTGGACAAAGGAAAAGGTGGCAACCCCAGTTTTAGACTTGCTGATCCAAACTATAACATAATTATCAACAAATGAAACATTTTTTACATCTGAGTGAGCCTTAAGGTTCATTAATTCTACAGGCCCTCGCTAAAACCAAGTAAAAAAGACTGTCCCAAATCACATAATAATGATATAATGAGGGAGTGGCATAAAGGCCTGCCAATATGGAAGTTAGTAATACTTGTCTAATAGGACAGCATAACAATACCTGCTGACCTCTTATTCTTTCCCAAACTGTAATCATTCCTTAATACTTAGTCATATATGGAAGGCTAAACATCTTAGAAAATAAGCTTAATGCAGCTTAATTAACCTTGGCATTTGATGGCACAAATTTTAAAAAAACAACAATATGACAAATTGTGAAATGTGTGGCAGAAAGACCAACTTTTTGTTCCAGTGGTAAAAAATTGTAAAATGTAATAATTTGATTAACTGCTAATCTGTAGGCCTTCCTTGTATTAGGAGATGATGAGCTACACAACAATATTCTTGTCATTCTTGTTTAATTAACCAAACCTCTTTGGGGATATGAGTGGGAAGCAGGGTTATCTCTGGGGCAATTTGCTTAAATCTTTAGTGCTTAGCTTATTTTGATTGCAGAGTCAAACTTTCTAGAATATGTACAGCAGTATAAATGAAGTTTATGCAAAGACTAATTAAAACAAAATTAACCCAAACTGACTTGGCAGATTTTCAGCTGAAACGTACATCACAGATTCTTTAACTGATCTGAATACCAGTCTGTTGTTTTTTAAATTATCCTGTCACACCAGTACTGAAGCCCAGATTGGTATAATCTCCAGGAATATAATGTTAATAGCCACAGTGCATAAAACCACAGACCACTGAAATACTCTCTGTTTCCTACTCCAACCATTGTATCAGCGAACAAATGGAGTGAATCACTTGCCAGAATGAACATCTATTGTAATCGATCAAAAAGTAGGCCACAACTGCAGATCTAATCCTGCCTCCTATTGAATCTGACCTTACAATGATTTTTCCTGATGGTCCAATAATAAGTCACAAGATAATAAATAAAAGACCTGCCTGGGACAATAGCTCTGCAAGCAACACTCAGAAGAACTACCAGTTCCATTACCTGACCAATTGTAACTTTCTTTTAAGATAAAACTGTCTTAATTTGCAGAATTTCTTTCTAAAAGTAAACAAAAAGTGGAAGTGATGGTATTGATCCTTCAGTCTTACCAAGGGCTAAGGGAACTCACATTTTTTTTGCATAAATCTAGAAATGGTTGAAGTCTAGTCCTAGTACTTTCCTGACCATCAGTGATGATAAAAAAATTGTCCACGTAGTGTAACCCCAAGATACATTGAAGAAATCTTCTTCCAACACTACATTAAAGTAGAACTAAAATGCTCAAAGGTAGAACATGCAACAGAGCAACCCGCAGGCATACAAAGTTCAAAATAAAACTCACCTTTGAATTGCATACATATAAGAGTTAATCTTGTGGATGTATGGGGAAAAGCTGAAAAGCTGCTTCAGTATCAATTTTTGCTAACCATGGATCTTGCATCCTATATATGACTGCAATAGCATTACTAATTGAGGAATATTAGACTTTTAAATCTTCTGTATTGATGCCATCATTTACAGACTGGCATGTGGGAAAAGATAAATGCTGACTAAGTCTGAAGTCTCATTCTTTCTTCTTTGGTATGAAACCAAGAGCAGAAATTATAAAGGACTCAAGGGCAGAACTGAGTAAAGGCCACTTCTCCTACCTTTTACCATTTCTTTATTTAGCAGTTCTCTTAACTACTAGCTCTTAACATTTTGTAGATTTCAAGTTATTGCAATGCACCAAATTAGGATGGGTTTTCAAATTAACAAAGAACCCAAAGTTGAAACCATTTAATAAATCAAGCATGTCGTTCAAATTTAGATAGTCTCTCAATAGTTCTGCTAAAACAGTGATATTAATTGGTGTGAGATTCCAAGCTTGCTTATCTAAACCTGCAAAATAAAGAGTTCTTGTTAAAGCCATGAAAAACATTCTTTCCTCTTGGTGAATGAGATTTTATATGTTAAACAGCCTTAAATATTGATGCATTGTAACTAGTGACTAGTGTTAGTTGTAGACTGCTTTGACCATCACTTGACTGTGACATGCTTTTCCCCACCAATATTACAATTGTGCAAAAATCTACATGCAGGCCATGCACAGCTGCCACATTAAAAGCCCAACAGGATTTTAACTTGTGCACTATGAATACACCCCTTGAATGGGATTTGCTTTAGGCCTGCCAATCATTACATTTTCTGAATTGTTGAATCTACCACATCCATGGCAGACCCCCTTTAATAAAGTGTGCCTCTATGATTATAGTCAAATAATTTAATAGAGGAATGGCCTGATCTGGTTATTTTTCTAGAACTGCTACCATAAAATCTATAAATGCCAGGAACCAATTATCCCAAGACTTAACTTTCAAGTTCTTAGGTTGAGGTCTAGTCAGGATAGATAAAGCTTCTACAAAATCATAAATCCTACTGAATCTGTGCCCATCATTCAACAAACTCCATCCATGTCTAAAAGAACAAATAAGTCAGTGAACTCATCCAATGAATTTTTCTATAACTGCCTGTGTGATGTAAGTATTGATGATAGATGCACTTGGATCAACATGATTGCTTTAACTTAGAAGGAACAAAATCACTGTATTTGTTTATGAGCACTGTCAATAATCACAACTCCTGTTATTTGGTTAATTATAGGGACTAGAGGGAACTAACCATTACCTGCATCATTTGCCATATTTTCATTATTTGTGATGGATTTTTCTGAACTTTGCTCTTTTCCTTTAATATTAAACAATGAATTATAGATCTACCTTCCTCATTTAATGCCTCTAAAAAGAATTTATGCACTCATTAATTTTTTTTCATTTGTCTTTCCTTTTCTATATAAAATTCCCCAGTTATTTCCATACCTGGTGTATTAGGCAGAACATGAACATACCTATGAAAATATGAATAAGTGTCAAACAGTTGTAATAAATCATTGTCTTTTCAAATGCTGCCTATTATTAATGGAAACATACTTTTAAGGAAAGGATATATGAATATCTTTATGACATTAGTATTAACAATACAAAGAATGCTTTATTTAGGCACTCTGGATTATGTTCTGACTACAATATTTATTTCCATGGCTTAAAAAAGGTTAACTGTAACCCTAGAGGAGTGGCATGAAGTGAATATTTGGAACTGTGTGAATTAAAATGGCAGTTGAAAACCAACACTGAATACCCACCTGTGTTAAAGTAACTTTCTTCTATTTCTTGTGTTTTAAAATTAAAAACAATGTAAAACTGATTAATATTTTTGCAACTGTAAGTTCTGTGAGATTTTTTTGTCTCTTGTAGGAATCACAATAAATTTTTACTTGGTTTCATTGCAGTTTTTATATATGCATTTTTTTATATTTTTGTAAGTTTATATACAATATCTGAATATATACATTTTTATATTTTTTATGTATTTATATTTATATAAATCTGCATTTATGATGTATTTTACCAGGGCATTTTAAAAGAAAAAAAAAAACATTTTGAATAAGTTGCATTGTTTCAGTTGTTGTTTTCAATTTTGGTGTCTTAATTTAAACAGATCATTGAGATATGATATTTTACTGGGAGATATTGCTGGTATTGTTGGCTCTAATAAAGTCCTGTTTGTTATGAGGGACAAAAGGCTTAACCGACTTTTACAATAAATTATGTGGGATTATATTGTGTCTTGTATTTTGTGCAATTTGGCATCATTACATGTTTTGGATTATTGCCTGCTTGTGATGTTTCTCCTGACAGTGTTTTTGGTTTTGCTGCCTATTATTAGTTTATAATTCACTTAGTTATGGAAGCCAGACCCAAAAGAGGTCTGGACATCATAAGGCACTTTAGAGGTTAAAGGGAAGAATATGAAAAAGGCACTAGAGGACTGAATGAGTTAAAACAAACAAAAAAACCCCAATCATTTACATTTGTATGGCCTCCTAGACAGCTGCTAATGTCATTTACTGGTTGTTGAAATAGCAGAGAGCCAGCACGTCTTTGTGGGGGAGTGGATGAAATTTGTGGCCACATGGTTCATGGCTCATGGACTAGGTATCATGGTTTGCAGTACAAACCAAATTTATCTGTTTCATTGCAGATGAACTGGAGCCCAACAATGGGCATGCCAGCACTGATTAGTTACCACTCAAACTAATTGGTGGGTTCCTCAACAGACAGAGTTTCCCTTCATCTGTAATTGTGTCTGTTAAGCTCTCATAAAACAGGTTCAGTATTATTTGGCAACTCTCAGTCAAGTACAATCCTCCGGATTCACTATCCTTCCATGCAGGACTAGCCGTTTAGGAGGAGGACGGCAGCATGCCATGCATATCAATGAAGACACACTGCCTGAGCTCCTAAACAGACACAGAGCATGTATGAGTGCAGGGGGCGTGTCTGAGAGCACAGGTCTTAGAATATACACGCCCCTGCAATCAAGAATAGCAGTATAGGAATAAGAATGAGTGAGACTGCTCATAGGTGTTCGCAAACCCCCAGCAACACCCCCCCAAGTTTATAAGAGCAATATTTAAAACATGAAATATAAAGAAGTTCTTTTTTTATGAAATTTAACCTTAGGTGCATGGGTATGCCCATCGCTTAGCAATGTTTAATGCAGCTTAAATGGCACAAGAGGATAAAAAGCAAGGTATATGCAAATGAAGCAGCACTGCAATAGTGTAGTGGGCAGAGCATTCGCCTTATGAGCAGTCATTCCTGGTTCGAGTACTACTCCAGTACATTCTAGTTTCCATGTCAAATCACTTTATGACCAATATTTTACATTGCATAACCTACTAAATAACATATATTTGTGAAATGGAGTACTACATTAAATGCAGATGTGAGGTTTCATTGTCATAATGTTGCAAAGTCCACAGATAATCACAAGTGACCCATACAGTATATGTACAGAGGAAACAGGGATACAAATGGAAGGTAAAATGTGTAATGAATGATAAATCCATATAGTTTCCAAATCCACTACCTTCCCAAGAACCATTAGACATTACTGTCTAAATTAGTGCGGTGGTAATCAGGAGTAAGCCCTAATAAGCAAGAGTAAGCATATTTAAGCAGTAGTAAGTGGGATTAAGGATATCTAAGTAGTAGTAAGTGAGTTTAAGCCCATTTGTGCGGGGGTAAGCAATGTGCACACAGGTTAAGCAATATTGAAGCTAACTCTCTGTAAGCATATTTAACCAGAAGTTAGCATTGCTACCATTGCACAAATCCATGCAAACCCACTTACAGTTGTTTAAAAGTGCCTTAATCACTCTGTATGCATCAGCCGCTGTTCTGGCCAGAAAGAAAATAAACAGCCTTTACAGGTCTTGAACCCAGAACTCTGTACACGATAGTCACAGTAGTTAACCTCTAAGCAGTCACAGCAGTATATAAGGTTGAGGTATCACCAAACAGATCATCACTATAGGAAATTCAAACTGAACATGTGAAAGGAATCTATATACAGTCTTATGTTGCATAACTTACTAAATAACATAAATATATGAACTGGAGTACTGCATTAAGCCCAGATGTGAGGTGTCATTGTAATAAAGTGTTGAAATCCCCTAATAAACACAAGGACCCCATACAGTGCACGTGCACATGAATCATAAATAACAAACACATATATAACATGTAATGAATAATAAATCAATGCCAAAAAGCAAATATAATGCAAATTAAAAATTAAGCAAAGCTAAGCATTGAACAGCCGTAGGTGTAAGCAATGTGAAGGCCAGCTAAATAAGCTTTCCTATTGGTATACCCCTTTAAGCAATGTGAGCCTTAGGTAAGCAGGTTTGCTGATAGCTTAGCATTTTTAAAACCATCCAATCATGGCAAAGTGTGGGAAACCAGCCCTATTTAAACCCAACAGGCGGGAATACATCTCATAACTGGTTGCAGCTTCCTCCTGTAGGCACTATGTCTGGTATGGGAGAGGGTGTGCACTTTCAGATACAGCACTAGGGCATCCAGGAGTCCACAGTTATGGCAGGACTCCTTGTGAAATACCATGACCAGAGACTGCTGCAGGGCCAGTACCAGGTTTCCCAATACAAAGTGGAAGCCTGGGACTGTCTCGTCCATGACCTCACCAGTGTCACTGGCATACCCCAAACTGGTGAGGAGGTCAGGCATCACTGTGCCAACCTGAAGCGGAGAAAGGGGGATCTCTTGGATCACTGGATCCAAGAGGCTAGAAGGCCAGGGGATGTCTCAGCCATGTGTAATTATCAGTCCACTACCTGTTTAATAATTGCCAGCTCATGTATATTATGGATATGTATGGCTAAATATTCCTCTTATGTCTTTTACAGTGGCAGATGAGTAGGCTGTGAACCAGGAAGCCCATGCCTGCAGACTGCATCGGTTACAACAGGAGGCAGGCTAGTAATACTCTTGCATGTAATGTCATAGGAAATAAATCTAAAAGTAGTAGTAAGTTAATTGCCTGTATAAAAAATGTATTGTTTAAAGCATGTACTCCATACACCAAAGAATATGGCAGGAAGAGTCTCATATAGGTTGCATGTAAATAAAAACATAATAGCCTTGACAATAAAGGTCTAACTGCTGGACTGCATGTATTTACTCTGGTATCATATGGTAATGTAAAGTTGCAATCACTTAATAGTACTGTTATATTAAGCACTGTTACCCACACTGTGCAACATAAATAAAATGTGTAGGAATGTCTGTATATGACTGTTGTAATCCCAAGAGGTTAAATAGTACAACTGAGAGAGACTGAGACAGAAAACAGTGAAAAGACAGACAACAAAATTCAAATAGCACACTCAACTGAGACGTGAACTGTTGTATTTTTAGCACACACAGCCATGGTTCTAATCCTGGGAGTGGTAGTAGGCTGTATGCAGAATCATACCCCACAACTGTACAGATATGTCCAGAATGTCCAGTAAATTGGCCCACACCTGCTGCCTGTCACCCTGTCCCCCCTGGCAAATCAGTGGGATGATCCCAGACGTTTAGGCAGCAAACAAGAAATACAACTGAAATACAAGAAATACAAAGAAAATATAAGAACAAACCTCTCACTCTAGCAACTCCCCAAAATGTTATGAGAATAATAAGCCAAGTATGTCCCATCTACACCCCCATGTTGTCAAGCTATGACCTGAGTGTGTACAGTAACAGAATGAGATGTATGTGCATAATACTAATGTGGAATCTGGTAATTTATGTGGCAACATTCAGGTAGTGCTAACAAACATTGCTCCCACAGGTCTGTCAGATACGAACATTGTGCCTAGAAATAAAGGATTGATATCCTGTACTGGTACTGTTTACTCTGGTATTGTATGGCATTGTTACTGTTGCAGTTGCTCTGAATAATAAGGTATTACTCATCACTGTCGCCCACACTGTGCTACATAATAAAACTGTCTAGGAAATCCTGTATAAGAGTATTGTAATTACAAGGCCAGAATGTAAAACCACAGGGGAAGTATAGACAGAAATCAGACAAGATATACTCAGCAATATGTATATAACACACTCAACTGTGATGGACAGTGTTTTATTTTTAGCAGACACAGCCATGGTTCGAATCGTGGGAGTGGTAGTAAGCTCTATGCAGAATCATATCCCACAAGTGTACAGAATTGTCCAGAATATCCAGTTAATCAGCCCATATCTGCTGGCTGTTACCCTGTCCCCCTGCCATATCTGTGTGCTAACCTCTGACATATAGGCAGCATTTCATGCCAGATAACTGAATGTGAGGTCTGTACATATTTGAAAAATGTCAATGAAAATAAAAATGTCATTGTACAATTCACTAAAAGTTTAAGAGGGCAATATATGAAATATGTCCCAGTTCACCTGCATGTGGTCAAGACATGCCCAGAGTGTGTGCAATAAGAGATGGACAGGTATGTGCATAACATCAACCTGGAATCTGGGAATATGTATAGAAACAGTTAGGTAGTGTTAACCAACAATACCTCCAAGGGTATACCAGGTAAAGGGTGTATACTGCAGGTAAAACTCAGTCCATGTATATAGTTATCTACATCCATTCCACTGTCCAAAGTAAGGCGACAGGGTAGTGTACTAATACCTTTAAGGTACAGATCACAGCACTGACTAGGAAATTAATGAGAACTACAGGAATATACTAGTTGTTAATTTACATATTTCTCTCCCCACACCATATCTGCAAAAATAAACTAAATGCACAACTCAGTCGGTATGTTCTGCATTAAATCTATTGTTGGGACATATGTCCTATTGCTGATAATTATTTAAATTTGTTTCTATGCATGTGCTATGTTGAAATACCCCCACATTGGTGGCATGCTGCCATCAATGTACCTGCATGCTGTTGTAATGGCTACTGTGGTTCCACATATGCATGTGTTCTGTTTGCTATGCAACTGTTCCATATCTGGTGTTTGGGCTAATGGGAATATCTATGCATGTTGTTATACCTAATCCTGGAATGTGTTGATTATTACTAACCCACATATGTTGTAAAATTGAAACACCATAGCATGTTTGGGAAGACCGGTCTCGGCGGATCCACCTGTCCCACCTCAACTGGCCATGGCACCGGGCACCAGCGCATCTGGGGCACACCCCAGGACCTCCTCATCCATTGGTCCTGTACCACCTTTGGGAGGAACCACCTCAGAGGATGGGGCTCGTCCTCCCTGGGAGCAAACACAGACAGAACACTGTCACCCTTTGCCAGGTCCAGGACATGGTGCATAGCAAGCTCCGCAGGGAGTTTGGAGATCTGCTACGCCAGCTTGAGGTCCGCGTGTCACAACTAGAAGGTCAGCCTGACCATCTTACTCAGCCCCCAGCACAGCCACCTTCAGGGCAATGAAGGTGCAGTGGTGACTGCCCATGGGTGGGGACCTCAGTCCCACTGCTTCCACTAGGGGGCTCATGGGCTTCCAATTTCCAAACCCCCTCCCCATCAAGGTGTTTACCCCCCACATGTATCATATACTACCCCTGTATGCATCTTGTCTGTCTTGTCTGTTAACCTACCCTACCTACCTCACCAAATATACCTACTATCCCTCTCCAACATCCCACACTCACCTGAAAAAAGGGCAATCTGTTCCCAAAAACAATCTTGTCCCATACATAGCTGTCCATTTTGCACACGTGTCCACTGGACACATGTAATCTGGTCTAATTGGCTTCACAACATATTATTGTTGTCCTCACCCCTCTCTCAGGGGTTTGAATGTCCAAATCTATCTCCAAATTCAGTGTATATGTGCAGCTGCTGCTGTAGAATACTTGGGCAGGTATGGACCTTCCCTACACCCATCCTGCACATCCCTAGGTATTTTCCCTACTGTCTTTCCATCTTTGTGTACCTTTTTCACCACTTTCCTATCAACCCTTTTTCTTTTCTTTTAAAGAAATTAGCACGGGGATAAGCACGAGTAAGCACATTTAAGCAGCAGTAAGCAGGTTTAACCTTGTTTGCGCGGTGGTAAGCAATGCCTACATAGGTTAAGCAATTGAGAAGCTAAATCAGTATAAGAAACTGTAACTAGAAGGTAGCAGTGCTTACCTCCACGTAAACCCGCGTAAACCTGCTTACAACTGCTTAAAAGTGCCTTAATCACTCTGTATCCAATGGAACTTGTTCTGCCCAGCAACAAAATAAACAGCCACTGCAAGGCTCAAACCCAGGACCCTGTACACCAGAACCAACATGATTTACCACCAGACCATGTCAGATATACGTAACCCTGATGTTTTCGCAAACATATCATCCAGCACAGTCATTCAACAGTACAGGAAATGTATTTAAACATGTAGATGTATGTGTGTGTGTATATATATTTATATCTAAATAGATAGATAAATATATATATATATATATATATATATATATATATATATATATATACATCTATAGATATATATGTCTACATATATATGTTTATATATATATATATATATATATATATATATATATATATATATATATATATATGTATATACAGATATATGTCAATAGATATAAAAGAGAACATAAATACATACATGACCACAGACACTGTTAATGTTGGTAAGGGGACCTAAGTTAAATACGTCTTGTACATATTGATATAACCCCCTCCTCCACAGCCAAACAGATTTGCCCTGCAATACAATACCAATTGTTGCAAGTCCCATAACCAGGACCCGACACAACATGGGTACAAAACGTTAACAGTAATCCATCCCACCTGTATGATGTCAGGCTGGTATCAATAACATATCATGTAGTACAGTCTAACTATCATAGGGAATGTACAATGTAGATGCAATAAACATTCCTAAGATACATACACACACACACACACACACACACACACACACACACATACACACACATATATGCATATATATATATATATATATATATATATATATATATATATAAATATATATATAGACATATATATATATATATATATATATATATATATATGTAACTACACATACATACACACACAGATATGTATAGGAAGCTACATATTTAGAGGGTGCACTCCATAATAAATAGCCAGTATTCCTACAGTTGCCACCTTATCAAATGGACAGTGTATGAGTCACCCATACAAAAGACAATTGTTGCCTGAAACATATATCCACAGAGAGGTCAAAGGATATAACACCACACACAGATTTGCATACATGAGAAAGTTTTATTTGTGTACTATTGCAGTTGTATATACCATGTCATATAGCTGTTTAGACTTTGAAATACATACAAAAAGATTAATGCAACTATCAAACAGATCATTTAATATAGTAATCCAAAAGTATAACGTATGCTGCTGTCTAGGCCAAGGCCTTCAAGTAGTACAACAGTAAAGACAGACTGGGCCACAGGATAACAATAAATCAACAGTAAGTAATGCAGATGTATAGTCCAGCAGCCTCTAACTACACTCTGTATGCAATCCCTAGGGGAAAAGACTTCAGCTGACACAATGGGATGTATATGTTACATAATAAGGCATAACTGAAACCATCACAATCACACTGACAAACAGTACAGTCTGTATGGCAGGAAGCAGGCCAGCATTTCCCAAGGTGAAATGTATGGCAATTTACAGCCATATACCTTAAGGCAGCTTACTCTTGATATCCCTTACATGTTGTAACAGCCTAGTTTATTTATGGTGCACCCCCCCACAGACTGACTTACAGGGGCATATACCACTGTTGCATACACTGACCTCTGGACTGCAGAAGGGAACACATGCATTGTGCAGATGAAGCCCACACATCTATATATATATATATATATATATATATATATATATATATATATATATATAGACCCAACCCCACAATATGTGTGGGGGCCACAACAACACTGGAATGATGGCAGGAACGGCAGCATGACATAATCGCAGGCAACTACATAACAACCCCTGACTGCATGTCATATGGACAAAGCCTGATATGAATGTGGAGGACAGAAGCCGGAACACAGGCCCATATGTGAAATGGTGTTGTCATACACTAAGCAAGTTTTTGGAGTTACATGATAGTCTGCAACATACCCTTAGTCAGGAATATGAAGTCAGAAACACAAATGCATGTAGCCATGTACTGATAGCACTCAGCACACACACTGCCAGTGATATATCTGACACAAGACCTGTGTGGTGGACAGACAAAACATAACAGGCACACCTCTGGCTATCAAGTGGATAGTCCCACAGTTGAGAGCTATACAGACAGACTGCATTCCATGTTAAACTAGTATGTACACACAAACTCTGTAAGACTGGTGCTATACAATGCATGCAACAACACTACTCACACTCTGTCTGTAGTTTTGGAACCTCATACAAATATGTAGCTGGCCTGAGTCTGCAAGCTGTAAGAGGTATTGCTACCTGCTGTCTGTAACACTGCTGCCCACACACAGGAAGGATGTCCACCATACAGGAAAGGTAATGGGACCATGCCCACATGATGTAGGGATTTATAGTAGTGGGTTGCCATGACAGTGGTAATTGGAATTACTACACAGCATGCTGCATGCAGGTAGCAAGTGGAGGACACTGACTGGTGCAGTGGCCATCACCTGATCTTGTGCATCACCTACAAAAGTCATGCTTCAATCTATTCAAGGCAGCATTATCCATTTACTGGAGAGAGAGAGTGAGAGAGAGAGAGAGAGAGAGAGAAAGAGTGAAAGAAAGTGAAATTGAAAGTGAAACAAGCAATCAAACAAACTAAGAAAGAAAGCAGGCTAAAGGCCAAGCCAAAGGAGAAAAAAAAAATCCTTACAAAGACACTATCCAGAACAGACCTCATTCCCACAACAGGTATGTGAAGTCTATATGCATGTAATTGACTGTAGAATTTGGTCCATAATAATGGGATAGATGATGTGGAATGATGTATATGTGCCATCAGGTGTTGTTGTTGTAATGATGTTCAGCTGAACAATAGCTAAGGACAATAGAGTCTGTCCCTTTGGGTAGTGGGCCATACCCATCAAATGTGCAGAGCAACACTGACTGACAAGATGTAAGCCATCATAGTGTGTGTCGTGTAATGGAAAGCATGTATATTACTGTGGCCAACAGCTGGTGGTGGAAGTAATGCCATGATAATGGACACGTGGGTTCCAGAGCCCACCACTTGCAGGACACTCAAGTTAACATGTAATGTAGCATTCTGAAATGACATAGGTGTGTAATAGGCTTACCTGCAATCTGGCCCTATATATACTTCCCTAATGTTAGGCTGTGTCCACATGTGGCACCTGTCTGTGTTGTAGCAAAGCAGAACAGTGCAGCTGTGCAGGAAGGAGAGTTAGAGATTGTGGACCTGATGTCTGAATGTACCCCATATATATAGGCATGTATATTTGTACATATATATATGTCTACAGATATACAGACACCTATATGTGTGTATATATATATATATATATATATATATATATATATATATATATATATATATATATATATATATAGATATATATATAAAACACATATATACAACATAAAACATATATATATATATATATATATATATATATATATATATATATGTATGTATGTCTACATATATACGAACACACACACACACACACACACACACACACACACACACACACACACACACACACACACACACACACACACACACACACACACACACACACACACACACACACACACACACACACACGTATATAAATACATGTCCCCTATATTTCCATCACAGTGCTGCATGCTGTGTGTGAGGGAACATCACACATATCAATACACACAGATATATACAGTTGTAAGTGTGTGCAGCATGGATGGTTATGTCACATGTGAATCCCTTGTTGGGACCACATTGACCTTGTCTGTGAAGGTGGGAATGGGAATTTGGGAAAAGATAGCAGGTATATTTGTGGAGGTGGGCTGGGTTGTTTGATATAGAGGACAGCCTACAGGGGTGGTATATGACACATGTGGTGGCTAAACACCCTGGATAATGGGTGTGGTCTGCGATGTGGAAGCCCCATGAGCTCCCATATGGAAACAATGGGAACAAGGCTCCCACCCATTGCTAGTCACAACAGCAGCTTCACGGCCCTGAAGGTGCCTGGCCTGGAGGTTGAGCAGAAGGAGCATGTGGACCCTGTGATTGTGTACTGAGGGCTTCAAGGTGCTGTAGCACATCCCACAAGTCTCTGTGGAGCCCCCTATGCAACAGACCCTGGTCCTGACCTCGGGTGACAGGATCATGTCTGTGTGTGCCCCCAGGGGGACACCATCCCCTGAGGTGGTTCCACCTGAATATAGTGCTGGACCAGTAGATGAGGAGGCCCCAGGGTGGGTCCCACATGTGATGTGGCCTGGTAACATGGCCAGATGAGGTGGGAGAAGTGGTTCTACTAGCAATTGCTCCCTACACATGCTATTGTGTCACTGTTATAGAACATATGTGGGTAGTAATAGTACACAAAATCCCGGATCATGTCCAACAGCATGCATATATATCCCCAATAACACATAACTACAGATGTGCAGCAATCATGTAGCAAACAGACCACATGCGTAAATGGAACCATAGTGGCCCTTACAATGGCATGCAGGTGAAATAGTGCATAACAGGCCAGCAATGATAGTGTCCCCACAGGGAACATGGCTGCAGACACAAAGCCCAAAGCGTGGTACAATACAATATATGTCCCAATGGTAGGTAAGCTGTAGCCATACCTGTTGAGTTGTGTGAACAGTTTGTTGCCACAGATATGGTGAGGGGAAGACAGAGATGTGTATTAAGAACTATGGTAACCTTGCTGGATGAGTTGCTCAGACCTTTTTCCATCTTTATTTCTTTCAGGCAAGATGTCACGCAGCCAGTTACCGGTGTATTCAGCGGATGAAAATGAGGTCATTGTTAACCACCTGGTACAGCACTAACAGGTGCTCTTTGGCAGGACAGCCCATAAGCAGCAGGAGCATGCCACCCTGTGGAACGATCTAGTCTACAGGGTCAATGATGTTGGCCTGCATAACCGTTCTTATGAGCAGGTCCGGCATCATTGCAGTGACCTGCTTTGCAATGCTCATCAGTCTGCTGCACCTCAAAATGGGGGGGGTCATGCCATCCACCCCCCTCTGAATGTGTTGAGGAGCTCCTTGCCAGTCTCATGGCACCTGCCCAACCACACACGGAACAACTGACGGAGACTCTAGTGGAGGTGGGTGCTACCCACACACCTGCTGAGGGGTGTGCAGGTAAGGCCACAGGGCACATCAATAGACCACTGTTGTGTATGCATCCACATCTGTACAGGTAGATAATGCATATGTTAGATGTCATATATATAGTCTGTTGCTGTGTAGTAGTAATAAACAGATGTGCATAAGCTGTAGTATTCTGGACTTGTACTGTTGATGTATTGTAATTCTGCACCCCCCCCCTGTAGCAATGCCACAGCTGTGGGTACTGACATCACATCTCTCACACACTTATGTAGGTCCCTGTGGTATACCACCAAGGTAGCAGCCTGTAGCTGGTGAGCATGGTTTATGTTCATGCTTGCCAATACACCGGTCATGTAATGGCTATGGTATATTCCATGCAGACATCTAACACACCTACCCATAATGCATGCCGTACATGTTCACATATTGTTGCTGTTAACTGCACTGCATCACAGTGGTGACCATGATGGTGTATCAGAAGTGTATGTCAGACACCTGCAATATAACTAATATCCTGTCATTGTGAAATGTGTCCACAAGAATTAACATAATGGTGGGACACAAGGCCTACAGTAGGGACATGTGTGAAACATCACCCTTATACAGTGCTACAACAGTGTATATACCAGTATTACAATGGCAACTGTTACAGATCTACACTACGGCATATGATACTGTGGTCCATAACCCTTAAAACCTGCAATGTGGTCCCAACATGAGAAATCAGTGTGTAATACAGAATCATAGGTTAGGGCCACAAATATGAGGAATACATACCTTCACAAACACTGGAAGCATATATGTGTACACACTCCAGATAAAATATAGTGGAAGCAGCTGCTGAGGTACTGACTGCATGCATTTGTCATGGAAATGCACCTTTCAGCAAGTACATGTCCCCAATGCTACACCACGTATTGGTCTGCTGTCCAAGATGTTTGGCCATCAAATGTGCACACTTACCTGCAGCAGAGCCAGTTGTGGCTTGCACACATCTTACATGACATAGCATGGACCTCATACCCAACAGGTAGCACCCATGAGCTGGACATGTAGTCATACCTCACAATTGCATATGCCATGGCAAACAGTGCAGACAGTCCTTTATGTGGCAAGGATGTATGGGACAGGAATGATGTGGGAAATAAACAGATGGCCATCCAAGACAAATTATGTCACATGTAGCAAACAGGACATGCGAGCTGCCCAGTAACATGCCATAACACTGAGGGGGTTGCAAGAATGTCCATCAAGTACTGGCTGTGCATTATCCGTGTCAGCAATTGCCTGGACTCTGCAAGCGTGTGGCCTATGGGTTAGGGTAATCAGATGTGACAGTTGTACCACAGGAAACATCAGCAAGGCCTCTCTACAGGTAGTGTATGCATAACAGAAGTGGTTCCCAACAGTCATCCTTTGCAATGTGTACTGATGTACCATGACCACGTTGGAAACCTACAGACAGTATCATGTAAGATACATGTGCTGCACAACCAATGCCTCATCCCACCTCAGGCACACTATCCCCATCTGTACTGTGCTGGTGCCAGTGTAAACCTGTATGTTTGCCATTCATTAGCTGTTACATGTGATGTTCAGTGTGTGCGACACTGCAAACTGACACACATGTGTAGGCCATAGTTTTCAAGCATCTGCAAAAAGGCTGAAGGTGGGGAGGGGGTGTCATCATGACACACCAGTGCACTGGCTATGAATGGCTGTATCTGCACACAGTCAGGTTCAGGAACTGTGGCAGATGCAACCCTGACTCCACAGCAATAGTGGCAGCAGTGTGTGAACTCCAAGGGTTGTGCACATCAGTTGAACCTGCAATCATGCAGAGTTGGGGGGCATGTGTAGGGCAGACTGAACATATATAGGCAAATGCAGATGGCCCATGCTAGTATACCCCTACCAGGAATCATGACTGCTGTAATACACATAACAGTAGCTGCAACAAACCATCATGATATGGACGTGCACACATATGCACCCACAAAGTGTATGCATCGCAGTCAACATCAGCACAACTAACACATTTGTTAGACACTGCATTTGAATGTACAGGACATATGTCACATATCAGGCACATGTAATGTTAACATAGGCAGTGATGTGGTCCCATGGCATATCAAGAAAGAGGGCACCATATCAATAAGGGTGAGTACACTCCCCATAGCCAAGGTAAGGTTTGGCAGTTGTCAGTGTAATAGTATCGTATTGGTCATACATGTACCGCTGATGTTGAGATCTGTAAATCAGGCATCATGCATTCACAAATGACATCTGTTTATATATCATCCCAGGTTTCTGTTGGACAAACACACAGGGGCTGTGAGCATTAGAGCAGACATAACTGACACAGTAATACACATTGAGCAATGGTGTGTACACCTGTGAGGTATGGTGCACAGTACATGTCAAGGTGCAGAACAGGTGCACAGCAATACTGTGTACATGGGTGCAGTGTTTTCCAGGGGAAGGGCCATCACTTACTAACACAGGCCATGCATCACACACATGTATACTGTTGCTAGCATGGATTGACTATAGCTGCACTGCATGCTGTTGAGTACCATATGTTATGCATGTTGGCAGATGGGTAATGGGAGGTCTGTGTGTACTATCCTTGTGCAACCTCACCTGTAGGTGTGTGTGTGGGTGGGGGAGTTAATTTGTCTGTAAGTGCAATCTGTTGGAGTGGAGGGGGTTGATGCATGTAAGATGTGTGTGGGCATGTGTGTGTGTTTGTGTGGGTGTCTATGTATGCACATGTGTGATTGTGGGGTGTTTATACATCCGTTTGGAATCATGCACTACATGGACATGGACTGACACATGAGACACCAGGAATACTTGTCTGATACGTAATCTCAGAACAGCTGATAGTGTAATAAGGTCTGTAGCATGAAACATGCATTGGGAGGGACACTAGACAACAAGTATACCATTAAAATTGCAATCAGCAGAAGGGTGAACAACTACCCATGTATGCAGCACTACAGATGCATTTGAGAATTACTAGACAACACCAGGGAGTGTATCCATGTATTACTGTTGTCCACATAATAAGTCAACTGAGCAGCAGATCTTGCATCTACTGAGCACTAGTTACATATGACACTCCAGTGTGTGACATTATTGAGTGAACACAGTAGCCCCTAACATATGGGGGCTATGCTCATGATGTCTGGACATACCCAGGGTGAACAATGGACAACAGCAGTGAGGCCTTGTACAACCTACTCCAATCAAGTCAAACAGTTAATGGAGTAACAGGTCATGTGTTGTGATCACTTGTCTAGGCATTTAGAATAATGATACATTAATGAGTGGTATTAATGAGTGTATGTTACCAAGTGTGATGCAGGATGGGGAACTTATGTGAATAAACTTGGGATTGTCTATAAACTCAGGGACAGGTGGGTATTATGGTGGAATCTCAGGGAGTGTGTGTGTGTGTGTGTGTGTGTGTGTGTGTGTGTGTGTGTGTGTGTGTGTGTGTTTGTGTGTGTGTGTGTGTATGTGTGTACTGTTATGTAATGCCATACATGTCTTAAAGTGCATTTATTGTTTTTCCCCCACAGGTGGCGAGGTGGTTTAGGGCCCCTCTTGCATGCAATCTGATGTTGGTGTCCATACAGACACCGAACATGATGGTAGGACTTCTGAGGCACAGGCAGGGTTGTCAGAGGCTGAAACAGCACCATTGTTTGACATCCCCGTTAGCCACCCAAACCCTGCACACAGTCACATTGCCTATAGATACCCCATCAACAGTGGCCATAGCAGAGGGATAGTTGGTGGTTGGTGGCAGTGCACAGGAAAGTGTGGTATCTGTGCCTGCTGTATCTGGATAGAGCAGGCATAGCCAGATGTCTGGCAGGGCACCACAGAGGCAGATGTACCGGGATGCTAGTGGGAGGGCTGCTGGTAATCATGCTCCTGGCAGAAGTGCCACAACTGGTACCACCAGGCACATGTTTCAGACTGTCATGGGGGTGCAGCCACATATAGAACCGTACCCAAGACAGGGCCTGAGGCTGCAGAGGGCTGCTCTCTCATCTGTAAGCGACAATGTCCATGGACTTGCAGGTGCCCTCCATGATTATATCAAGGTCATGGATAGACGGTTGGGTGAGATGGTGGGCCTCATTCACCGTGGATTGTCTGTGCTCAAACATGTGGTGGAAGTGGGGCGATGGCTGCATGGACGTAGTACAGCAACACCAACAGCTGGCAGTTGACGTGGACGTGCAAGGACACCAAGCTGCTCCTATAGTAGTAGTACCAGCTCCAGCACTGCAGGGGAGGCGCTGTCCACACCACACCACAGCAGGCCATGTGCAAGTGGCCCTGGCCAGTCCCAGGAGGGACCTGATTCCAACGGACATATGTCATCATCAGGAGAGTAACACATTGAGGCCTGTACCTGGACATGCCCATGGAACCCCTGGCAGCCTCTGGCCATGTGTCCATGGCCAGAGGCGGTGAACTGCACACCCTGCCAGGTATGGTCTGCAGCTGTCCAAGAAACATCTGTATAGGGCAGCCACATGGCAGAACTGTGTGCATACATACCCACACACTATACAAACACACCTAGGGCAACCCCATACCCACACATACCACATCACCATGCCCATATCATCAAATTACACCCCTCACCCACACACATGGTGTCAAAAGTATGGCCCACCCACGGTCTCTGCAAACCAACAACACACCCTGTGCATATGATGATACCTGTGCCACATCCCTGTCATTCATAACATCGATGCAGGGCCAGGCTAATATGGTTCTGCTGCACAAGGTAACTGTACTACAGTGTACCAATGTACTGCTGTGTAACATGTTGTCAGCAGTAATGTTTAGTGCTTACATATCAGGAAATGTAGCTGTCCAGCCATGATGCATTATAGCTGTTAGTAGCACTGAGTGATTATGGTCTCCATAATGTTATCCATTTGTGTTGTAGGTGTACATGTGTCAGCAGGAGGATGGTCTGCAGTCATATTCCACAAGAGGTATGGCACTGTGATGACATCATGGCTGTGACATATCCTGGATACAGTTGAACACATGTTACAGGTCTGTATAACAGTTACTGCCTGTGTCACATGGACAGGTGACCCCCTGGGACATGTATGATTAGCAACCTGATGAAGATCCCTCCACATACATGCACCCTCTTACTTGGTAACACTGGGACTAGACCCCTACCTAGGTATGTAGTGCTACTGATGTGTGTGGCTTTCATTGCACACACCACACACCGTTTCGGACGAGGTGTGTTTCAGGTTACATGTTACATGCAGGACATCCCCAGACATGTACAGTATGGTAATGGGGGATGTAATGGTTGTATATGGACAATACATAGTGTGACATACCATCATATACACATTAACAGACACATAACAGACAGACACACATCCGAGTTACCTGGGCCTATCAGTGCTAACTAACTTGTCAGTGTGTCCAATGTGTTACAGGTAGGGTGCACACAGCACAGGCATAACTGGGGTGGATTGTATTATCAGTTACCTGTATGGTTGATGGTGACAGTGGTTACCATACAGTGGTACATGGGACATGTACCAGGGGTACCATGGTGTAATGGCAGTGTACACAACACCCACACCCCACTGTGGATATTGTACACTCTGGAACCCATGATGACACTCTGGCATACCCACCATCACACATTGACCATGACTGCGATACAACCCATTGTCCATCCCAGCAGTGGTACTACAGGGATATGCATCTAATGCATATGCCACAGGTATAGTAGGGTGATACATTGTCATGCCTCACATATAGGCAGCAACATCACTATATGTAATACTGTGTAGCAAAGCATATTGTAATAGGAGTATGTGGCCTTGGAATGCTGTACCCTACAGATATACCCACATGCACACATACACACACTTGCCAGAACTCAGTGGGTATCCCATGCCTATCAACCTATTTGTACAACAGTGTTGTGCTGGTACTGCAAAACTCAGGTAGCAGTTAGGGAGAGGAACATAACAGGGTACATGTAATGTCTGGTACAGCAGCAGCCACATCTAACAATTGCAATGGGTGTTGCGATGGGTATGAAGGCCCTCCTGGTATTATCAACTACAGGTGTACTAACACACAGACACTAATATTCTCAATAATGCACACTTACACATTTACAGTACTGGGGGTGCATCGCTGCAGATGGTCGTAGGTGTGTAACTGGCTATTGTCCATGGAGAGGTAGGAAGTGTAGGGGATGTGTGTACAGTGGTATCATGCCACCTGCTATGTGCCAGCAGGCACTCTATCTACAGGCACCACTGTGGTGGCCCTCAGGGTGAGGGTGACATGCATCAGCCAATCCTCTGGGTGTCTCCTGCAAATGGCCACTGAGGTGATCCAGTTGACATGTATGCAACATGTATTACAAAACATGGGTATTGCCTGTGTTGGAGACCTGTACCCAAGCATGTTCTATTGACTGTGGTAGTGTAGTGGAGGTACCCATGGCATGTGGTGCGTACAGGGTGTTGTGTCCTATCTGTGCCAGTTATAACACAGCTGGGAAGACATATCAGTGTCAGACAAGCATAGGTTGCCTGTACATATCCAAGTTGGATACCTGCTGCACATCTGTGCAGGGACTGACAGACATCAGCTTGTGAACTAGCTATGCAGTAGGATGAATGTGTCAACAGATAGATGTCTGACACCAATATGTAAGCCAGTGCTTCATGTTGGAAGCCCTCAATGACATGTGCTGTTGTGCTGTACAGACAGTAGTCTACCATTACTTTCCACATGTCAGATCATTATCCAGTAGGGGATATATACTGTGACACAGCTCACACACCAGGAATATGACAGTGAGGCCTCAGGATCCATCTATGCATGCAGAGTGCTTGTTGCAAGTACTACATTTTGCAATCTACTCTTGCTTTGGAAAGCACTGTCAACAGTAGTAATGGCATGATACACTACATGCCAGTGTGACGGCACATAACCTGGGTTACTACCCTTGTATGTAACACATTCACATGGATAAGAGTGATGTACAGGTCTTATATACTCAAGTGTCCCAGCCATGTCATCCACACCCCTTGCTACTTTAATGATGACACATAGACGCATGTTTTATACATGGCATTACATACACTTCTTACAGATGTCATTACCCTGCTATGTTATCAGACTGGGATGTGAGCACTGGTTACCAGGGCTGAGCCATGCTTAGCAAGTGTCAGCATTGCTGCAATTCAACAGCTAAGCAGATTTGCGCAATGGCAATCAAAGCCTACACGCTGTAAGCTCCCGTACATTTAACCATACGTTAGCACTGGTTAGCTTCACACAAACCTGCTTAAAGCTGCTCAAAAGTGTCTTAACCACTCTGTATCCAGCAGCCCTTGTTCTGCCCAGCAACAAAGCCATTGCAGGCTTTGAACCAAGAACCCTGTACACTAGAGTCGCACAGTTAACCACTACACCATGACAGCTGGGAAGATAGTTGTTTTACCAATATATCTGTCAGTACACATATTGAATAGTATTGAACAATTGCTGTGATTTCTAAAATTGTGTAGTACTTGTTAGCGATATTACTGTTGCATCACATATGTTGTTATATCTAAATATACACATATCAGATACATACGGTGTGATACATCTGGGAAGATATACACAACAGTAATGTTTACACATGACAAGGATATGGATATATACATATACATATGTTAATATATGTCTATATGTACATACACATATATTCATATATATGTATTTATACACATCTGTATAGAGCATCATATATATGGCCTTTATAGATCTCTCTGAATATATATATATATATATATATATATATATATATATATATATAGATAGATAGATATATAGATAGATATGTATATATATATATATATATATATATATATATATATATGTATGTACATCATATATGTACAGATATACCTATTTATGTCGATATATATGTCGATATCTATAACTATATGTGCATATATATCCAAACAGATATACCTATTTATGTTGATATATATGTAGATATCCATAACTATATCTGCATAGATATATATATATATGTATCTGTATATGTGTAGACATATATACCTGTGCATGTATATATATATATATATATATATATATATATATATATATATATATATATGTGTGTGTGTGTGTGTGTGTGTGTGTGTGTGTGTGTGTTTGTATATATACATATATATAATATATATATATATATATATATATATATATATAAATATATATATATATATATATATATATATATATATATATATATATCCATATATGTATATATATATATGTAGATATGTATATTTCTATACATCTATATAGATATATGAATATATATATATATATATATATATATATATATATACACACACACATATATGTTTACCTTATGTCCAGAACATGGAGTGGAGTCCTATCTCTGCACCAATAGTCTCAACCTCTTATTGCAAGGAGATGTTATGTATGTATTGCAGGTATATATGTAGACTGTTTCTACTGTAACAGGGGTTGTCTTAACAGACATGTTGTGTGTGGAAGGTCACATCTGCTTTTGACATGTACGCTATCGGTTACTAAGGTCATCATAGTACAGTACCACTGATAGCACAGTAATGATCCTGTGGACTACAGCAGAGATATGTCCCATATATGTGGACAGTCTGGCACACTCTGGTCAGTCCAGAGGTGTACACAGATCCCCTTCGTGTGAGACATGTGGACCAAGCCTGACAATGTGGATGTTAACAGCCATGTACATGGGTATATCACATAAATAATAGACTATATATGCCCACGCAGTGTATGCATTCACACACGCCTGTCTGTCCTGACACATAATAACTGGTGGTGCAGAGGTCACATGGCCACATACTACCCAGTAGTTAGTGACATACATCTGTACAGAATCCCACTGCTTCATCAGTAATACCAACAGTTATGGTGGCCTGGCAGCAGTACGTCTTGCAAATATCTGGACATAACATTACACTGGGTAATTACACTAAGCTGCTAGGCATGTAACAAAGCACTGTGCAAACTACAGGCAGACTGCCACAACACTGGACTACATTTTGTATGGGGGAATACACATCTACCTGCAAATATAGTAGGCTGTACAGGCATGTCTCAGCACAGAGTAAGAGACACCTGTGAGAAAGTGCATACCTACAACCAATGTGAACAAAGCCACATATGGAACACAAGCTTAATATGACACTATATGAACTGTCTGATAAACACCATCCTCATATGTGCCACTCACACACTAACCCTTCATAAACTAGGTCACGACACAGTGTGGTCCAACGCCTGTCTGTGGTATGGGACACGGGTGTGTTTGGCCCTACAAACATGTGAGCCGATAGGGTACCATACACTGGAGCAGCATGTAACATCAGCTAGAACAGGACCGAGAACAATGGCATCTACCACAGTCTGTGCACACACCAAGGTACGTATTCGCAAAACACATATTGTCGACAATCACCATAAGTACACAGACCCCAGTGCTGTACACGCAACTGCAGAATGTCCAGGTTTTGTCCTCAGAAATAATCCCTAGTATACATAACATGTCTAACAGTTTGATTTCTGACTGGCTTATTATCAGGAATGATGTCAATAAATAATGGTGTACAGAACATATGCACCTCTTACTGCATGACATATGTACAAAGGTTGACAGGCACTGTGCCAATATTGGCATGTTGCTGTGATACCCTCATACATTTACTGTTGTAACTGGGTTTGTTGTGACATATGTCCTATGAGGGATATGGTCAGTAACCCTCATGGCTGTCACCATGTACTGACTGCAGTCCTCAGACTATGCTTCTGCAGTTCTAAGACAGGTGATCTGTGAGTAACACAAGAAACATAAGACTCCAAACACTGCCCAGTCTGAAGATAACCCTACAGGTGGGAGTTTCCTCAAACACATAACACTGTCATGACCGGTATTAAATCATGTAGACCAGCCATATCTCCACACACACACTGTTAAGCCAACATTACTCCAAATGGAGAAGAGAAACACTTACATTCTGTAGCCATATCTGGCACATCCCCCTCCTGTTTGTTGGCCTGTCTCCTCAGTGTATGTTGTTAGAGGTAAATCCCAATACCATCTGTGATGCTGCTTGCCAAACACCGACATGAGGTCATGCTCACAGTTAATGAAAAGGCCCAACACTCACATGATATTCCTAGATATTGGAGTATGTTTCCATGAAATTGTCTATGGGAATGTTACCACAGCTGTTCCACATACAATCAGCTAGAGGGGGACTACAATTTGTGCAGAAGCTATCAGCTGATCATGAGCATCACTTACAAAACACATGCTGCTGCCTAAGCAAATCAGATGTACTTCTCCACATCCACCAGAGAGGGAGTGAGAGAGGCAGGCAAAGACAACGTAAGACAGGAAGGGAGTGGGAGAGTAAATCCTAAGCATGTTTGTGTCACACACTTACCAGTACAGAGTTTTAAACCCCTGACTGACTATGCATTGCATTGCTACCACATGTCTATGCAGTTATTGCATGTGCCACAGAGCTTACATGTTGTGGAGCTGTCCAAAGGTATATCTTATGGAACAGTGCTATAGGAGCGATAAGGTAGGTGTAGTACATGTGTCTGTCCACATGAACAGGTGTCAATGTCGACACAGCCACACTCTTCCTCAGGGACTCACACACATTAACACAGTTGGCAGAGCCAGGAATAGACTTCCTAACTAGCAAGTTTGCCACAAAATAGTAATACGCAGGTATCACATGCACCACGGGGGTTATCAGGATGATATATGGGCAAAGGGTATATGAAAGTGTCTGACATCAGATGGCATGCTTCAATAGGCCGATGGGAGATGAATTGAGTGTGATGGGTTCAAAATCATTATACTCTACACACACACACAGACACATGGTGCCAGTACTGACATGCATGGGTGCATTGCTTCACAGGTGTGTAGTGGTTGACTGTGCCAGAAGGCTGTACAAGGCTAGGTAAAGGGTATACCTTATCATCAGGCCACATGACAATGGTCTGCAGTGTGGCTCAGGGGTGTAGTGTCTCGATTGGCCCACACAGGTGGGTATTGTATTCACCATCCAGTCATCTGGGTTACTATTGTGGGTGCCACATTTTGTTCTATAGTCCATTACATGGACAGTGTCTAGGATGTGCACACGTCCCACATGCATGTTCTGTGACATGGAACTGTACCTGGGGTGTCTGAGCCATGTTGTGTGCACAGATTGTTATCATCAGATGTGCCATTCCTGGCCTCATGTGGTGGAAACTGGCAATGGACACCATGTTGACCCTGCACCTACATTGACAACAAGATACAGGTATTCCCTGGTGTCAATGGGATCTGTCCATACAGGGCATGTGTTTAAGGCCTGGTATGCCCTTTGTGGGTTACATTTGATGGCACTACAGTTGTTGCAGGCATCCAGTGGGGAACATAGTGAAGGTGCACTGTCTGCAATTATGTGCCTATTGTAGTGATGGGACAGAGTGCCATGCCCTCTGTAGTCCACTGCAATCACACCATGGTTACTATCTGTGGGCAATATGCAGTGAACTACCAACAAAGCGGTTGTTGCCTACCCGAGTGTGTTTGTGTATGAGACATGGGTTGAGAGTGTTCTATGGGTAATACAAGGGTTGCCTAAATTGTTCGCCAGGCCTTGATGTCACATGTAGGGGTATGGATTGTCAACCCCAGCCTCTCTTCTGTTTGACATCTGTTATCCTTGTAAGGTGGACTTTGTGACGTATAATAGGCCCTCCATATAAGAAATTTGCAAAACCAACTCCACAATGAGTCCAGTTGTTTATGCACTCGCAGCCACCTCCACATAGGACATGAATGACAAACACAGACACAGACCGAGTCTCACAGTTGCCATGTCTGGGATTGGAACTCCTACTTAACTAGTACATCACAGTACAGCATCCCACAGTTGTAGCACACGCCATGGAGATTACTGGGCTACTCTTTCCTCAAAGGTGTATTTCAAAGTGAATGACATCAGCAGGCTTGCCAAAGAAGGGCAATGGAGGTTGTATTGACTGTCAATGGCTTCAAAAACATTGCTCCCTAGTAGAGAAACAAACACACAAACTCACAAACATCCATACTTTCCATGTCTGGGAACTGAACACCTACCGAACTAGTATATCGCACTACAGCATTACACGGTCATAGGACATACCACAGAGATTGCTGGTCTATTCCTTCACAAACGGTGTATTTCAAAGTGAATGACATCAGAAACCTTGCCAAGGTTGGGCAATGGAAGGTGTAGTTCATAGGTTCATAGGGTCATACGTTGATACTAGGCTATCGGCCCTAGGGCCTATACATGCCTAGACATGACATTTCTCTGACTATGACTTCCCACAATATATACTTCCCTGCACCCATCTAGCAGAGCAGCTGACATGATCCCCAGGGTAAATGTCCTATTTCCCATCCAATCATCCAGGTTCCTACTGAAGAGGGCCAAAGGGGCACTCTGCTTGACATGTGTGGGCAGTCTATTCCAGAGTCTGGAGAGTCTCTGGATCAGGAACTCATACCTCCTGCATGTATTGTTCATTGTGATGACAGGATTTGGATCCCTGGAGCATGTGGCTGTGAGGGTTTGGAATTCTCTAAGTGTAGCATGTCCGATAGCTGTGGGTTTGACATGGCATGTTATGTTAAGCAGAGATCGCCTCTGAGAACACAGTACGTGACAGTGTATTGCTGGCTGATTGTCAGATGGTCATCATAGGGCATCTGATTTAGGCCTGTGGTCATTTCATGAGGTATGTCTGCAGATTCTCTACTTGTTGCAGATGTATTGTGAGGTACATACATAACAGGCCATTATAGTCTGTATTGAGTTTACTGAGAGATGCCTACAGTGGGACAATGGGCTCCTTTTCCTGGATGTAAAGCCCTTAGTGGGAGGTGTGCCACATAGGTGGGTTTCCTGACTGTTGTGGTGATTTGGTTATGAAAGGTGAGACCACTGTCCACCTGTGTCCCGAAGTCTGTCATCACACTTTAGGTGTTTATGTACTGCCACCTATGTGGTACTTCACAGGTACATGTCCCTTCCCAATGGGGATAACTATATATTTCTTGGCATTGATCTTGAGGCTGTGGCTCAGGGACCAAGCATGTCTTTCTGTAAGGCCTTTCTGTAGAATATACACATCATGTGGGGATTCAATATTGGCTCCCAGTGTGCAGTCATCTGCGACCTTTGTTTTCCGGTGTCCCTTAATGTTGGACTGTACTTCAGACCTGTAGATGCTGGACAAGGGTGGTGCCAGGACTGAACCCTAAGGTACTTCAGCTGTCACTTGTCTGGGGCTCGGGTTGGTGTCACCTACATTTACAGTGTGGGTTGTGTCAGTTCAGCAGTTGGCAGCCAATCAGGTGACATTGGGATGAATGGACAGCTTGATACATTTATCTATGATTCCAGACTGGAGGATGGTATCAAAGGGCTTGGCGAGGTCCAGATAGGCTGTGTGAACCACCTTACACTTGTCCACAGCTCTGGTGACAGAGTCACAGATGTCATTCAGGTTGAGGCGACATGATTGGCCCTTCACAAACCAAACCTGGTTAGGGTCTAGTGTTTGCAGGTTGCCAATGCCTTTGTTTTAATTTCCATGATAATACATTCCATGGCCTTGCAGAGCAGGCACATCATACCGCTTAGGCTGTAGTTCCCAGAATCCCATGTGGATCCCCCCTTATGGACTGCTATAACTGTATATGTGCACCACACAGTGGACACAAATCCTAAGGTGTGTCTATGATTAGAAATGGCACATAGGTGAGGTGCAAGTGCAGTTTGTAGCTCATGTAGTACACAGCCCGGGATGTTGATTGGTCCCATGGCTGCTGTTGTCATAGCTCTGTAGAGTGTGGCTTTTACCTATGCGGCCGTTATCACTGGCATATGGCAATCTATCTGTGTTGAGATAGGCCCTTTGGGGGTTGGCAGGGGGGGTGCAGTTGGCACTGAATCGATCTGCCAGGATATTGGCAATATCCCTGGGAGGAGTAGATTTAGTACCATCCTGTTGTAGCTCACAGCAGTTCTGAGCATTGCCATTTAGATTCCTTACATAGCTATGGAAAGGTTTGCAGTTGTTTTGGCATCTGTGGCTAAATTATGTTTGTAACTAGCCTTGGTGGATGTTATGAGGGGTCTCTGCCTCTTACTGTAGCTGGTAAGGGAGTATTTTGCATCCTAAAAAGTCCCCCATTTCTGCAAGCATTTCTTCCTTTTGTTGTACAGTATGTGTATGGCAGGGGGCCACTACATTGGCATCCTTTTCTTAGACGGGGAGCATCTTGGTTTAATATTGGATGGCACGATTCATGCATGAGTGGATGTGCTCGTACAGTGCCTTCATGTATGATTCAACAGTTGTCCTTTTAGTTCCCTTCTGCATGGGTGTCATGATGTTAGTCACTTCTGACGTGTAGTATGACATTGGCCTTGGAGATGTGTGTTGCGGAGGTGTCCTTACTGGGGTGTGGAGGAAGGATGTTGATGTTATGGGTGATTAGCTCATGGGCATACCTGACCACCAATGGGGTGACCATAGGTGTGGAGCATTGATGCCCCATGTTAGTAATGACCAGGTCTAGGATATTTGAGCCCCAGTATTAGGGTGGTTGCTTGTATCATACTATTTCACAGTATGTTACAAAGGCTGTAGTGGTTATCATGGGGCATGGTGGGGGATCTGTAGCAAGTTATACAATTTGGAATGCAGTCTAACATACTCTTTGTTGCACAGGGGGTATTTCAGACACATTCTGCTGGGCAAGTAGCCTGTGGTGTGAATATCCTTGGTGGATATGGACACTCCTCCATCTTTATTGTTTTGCTCCTGGTTTGGTGGCCAACAGGTGTGGTGAAAGCTGTACGTGGTATTGCAGGGGTGCTCTCTGGAGGCTTGGGTCAGGTCTCTGTTACCGCACAGTTATCAATGCTCTCCATTTGTAGGTGTGCGTAGTGACTGTGACTAGCCAAAATAAATTGTTCCCTACACACACACACACACACACACACACACACACACACACACACACACACACACACACACAGCATTTCACAGTTGCCATGTCTGGGCATAGAATTCCTACCTAACTAGTTTATCACACTATAGCATTATGCAGTTATAGGATGCACCACAGAGATTACTGAATTGCTACTTCCCCCAAAAGGTGTGTTTCAAAGTGAATGACATCAGCAGGCTTGCCAATGAAGGGGAATGGAGGGTGTAGTGACTATGAATGGCCTCAAAAGCACTGCTTCCTACACAGACAAGCAAACACACATGCACAACCATCCACCCTTGCCACGTCGGGGAATAGAACTCCTACCTAACTAATTTATCACACTACAGCATTACGCAGTTATAGGAAGTGCCATGGAGATTACTGGGCTATTTCTTCCCCAACGGTCTATTTGAAGTGAATGACATCAGCAGGCTTGACAAAGAAGGGCAATGGAGGTTGTAGTGACTGTGAATGGCCTCAAAAGCATTGTACCCTACACACACACACACACACACACACACACACACACACACACACACACACACACACACACACACACAAACATCCACACTTGCTATGTCTGGGAATAGAACTCCTACCTAACTAGTTTATCACACTCCAGAATTACGCAGTTATAGGATGCACCATGGAAATTACTGGGTAATTACTTCCCCAAAGGTGTATTTCAAAGTGAATGACATCAGCAGGCTTGCCAAAGAAGGGCAATGGAGGTTGTAGTGACTGTGAATGGCCTCAAAAGCATTGCTCCCTAAACAGACAACCATCCACACTTGCCATGTCTGGCAATAGAACTCCTACCTAACTAGTATAGCACACTACAGCATTACACAGTTATAAGATGTGCACAGAGATTACTGTGCTACTACTTCCCCAAAGGTGTATTTTAAAGTGAATGACATCAGCAGGCATGCCAAAGTAGGGCATTTGAAATGGTAGTGAGTGTGACTAGCCTAAAATGCATTGATCCCTACACAGACAAACATACATACACACACACACACACACACACACACACACACACACACACACACACACACACACACACACACACACACACACAGTTACCATGCCAGGGATTAAAACTACTACCTAGCTAGCACATCACACTACAAGATTATGCAGTTATAGGACACACCATGGAGACTAATAGGCAACTACTTCCCCAAAGGTGTACTTCAAGGTAAAGACATCATCAGGCTTGCCATAGTAGGGCAATGGGGAGGGCAGTGTGTGTGCATGGGCCATAACCCATTCATCTAGAGGTAGACACAACACCCTCAGGCATACACAGGTTTATATTCCACAGCTACGTCTATACAACTGGTAGATGACTACTGACTTGTACAGTCATTTTGCACAGTTAGCACTAGCACCACAGACTCTGTACTGCTGAGGGATTCCAGAGGCAAATGTCTACGGTGATTGTCAATTACACATCATGTGGTTTTAGCCAATTGGCTGTGTGCTGGGTGGGATAGGCTTCATGATGGAAGGCTCTTTGTCTCAGTCACTCTCTTCCACACATCTATGTATGTGTACTTTTGGCATATTATAGTGTGTTGTCCTTGAATATATGTGTGTATTCCTATCCAATGTGTGTGCAAAGCATGACTGGTACATACTGAGGAGTGTATGCACTAACATCTGTGACTGTAAGATATGTATGGTCCACAGACATTAGCTTCATTTCTTTAAGTGTGTGAGCATGCCCAGTATGACCTTTCTGTATTTTGTTGTCTGACATAGCCTTCATTTCTCAAAGTGTTGGAGCATGCCTAGTATGACCTTCTGTATTGAATGTGTGACTCCATTCCAGTTAGATTGTACTCCAGTGCAGACTTTTGTGTTCTACACCTACAGCTAGCAAACTGTTTCTGCAGGATATCTGTAAATCAGTTGAAAATATGGGGTCAAAATGGGCAAACGATAGTGGGTTAATGTAAGTAATTGTGTCTGTGCTGCTTCTGCTACATGGCCCTGGTGTTAGCAGAGATATTCAGACATATGTGCTGTTTTACACTGTGATATTTTATGTCATCAAGTACTGTCAGGTAGAAATATTTGCTTGCAGTGATGTCCTGGGGAACACAGAGTAAATGCAGCTGTGTCCAGTATTGTCGTCAAACACCTACATATTCTTGCACACTCATTCCATTCTGGAGGGGGAGCTGCAGACACTTGCTGCTTGGTCTGTTTAAGTGGTTCAGCACCTCGGTACAGTGGTGGCAGAGGGTCCCATACTTGAACATCCATCGACATGACAGTATGGTCATATCTTGCTGTGGTGATAACTCACAGCTGTACAGATTCACACAGGTTACCCAGAGGCAGGGTTCATAATTCTAGACATTACCCCTACACATTGTGGTTTACGAGCAGGTTTGTAGCCACCCATTATTGTGTTTGCTTGTTTGATAGTATGTGCATACAGCTGAGTTTCGGACTTCACACACTCAATGCCACCCATGCTTCCACCCCCCCTCTATTATTCTATCCTCTTCCATACATTATGCGAACATTCTCTGATATTTTCCCTACAGTTATCACCTCATCACAGCAATAAATTGGTGTTGGTCCACAGTTCATGTAGTAGGACATGGTGGACATGTTACTGTGATTTGTCCACATGGCCTTGCATATGGGCTCTATGGACTGTGTTATGTTGTTATTTGGGTGTCCATGGCATAACATACATTGGTAGTATGGATGAGATACAGGCCTTTGGTGGAGGACTGTAGGCCAAATTGCAGTGATGCAGGCCAGCTGTAGCAGGCTGTTAATTCTGTCAGTCCTACAGTCCCAGACTGCAATACAGTATATTCCTCTGGGGTGACAGAGTACGTGTGCAAGGTGTTCATACCAATACTTTCTGTCAGCATTGATCCAGTGGTGTGGATGCTGGCAGGGTACTGCTTACAGCTAGGGACACACCTGCATGGAACACCTGCTCTGCATGTTGCATTCTTTTGTTATTGCCATACACAGGTGGGGGTCATATTGTACTCATTCCCAACAGCAGGGATAAGACAGGAGAGGTACCTGTGGGTGGTGGTTGGGTGAGCTGGGTGCATGTGTACTATGGACACTACTTGCATCTGACTCACAGATATGCATGGGGCATTCCACTTATGCTGCCTTGTGCAGGGGCATTAGCTGTTTCTCAATACATCATTCATATGACCTTTGTGGTCTGCCAGTGTTTGGCCAGATGACATCGGTATTCGCTAGTACAAGCCCAGATAATGTGCTGCAGCCCTGTATGTACAATTACAAGGGTGTGGCCATTTGACAGTTACATATTATACACTGTCTGTCTGAGGTACTTCCCTCTGTGTACTGCTTGTATATCTGGGCCGACAGTCATCCCATGTCCATCTTTCAGATGGTGACACATATTACTTACAAACATTTACAATGGCTTACTGCTAGAATGTGTTATACTGGGAAGCATTGTGTTTGGCACTGCAGTTGTGAGGACTTGGCCCTGTCATCGGTAGTACTGGGCAATGACCACCAGGACAAACCTCACTATGAATACATACTGAACACTCTCACACTATATATACCACACACCAACCTAACACACGCAGACCTGTATATTGTACACATGCTACAATCTATCCTGCTACCTTGGTCAGATCAGGTAATCTGTGCTCCACTGTTATTATACCTACACATACATGTTACTACATTTCTACATAGGATTGGGAGGGCACACCTGTGTGTTATTACATGTCTACATAGGTATGGGGGCACACCTGACTGTTACTAAATTTCTACATAGGATTGGGGGCACACCTGACTGTTACTACATTTCTACATAGGACTGGGGGGGCACACCTGACTGTTACTAGGTTCATAGGTTCATAGGTAGGTACTAGGCTATTGGCCCTGGGGCCTATACAAGCCCAGCCAAAAAGGTACCCTGGCTTTTGCCACCCAAGAAAATTATTTTCCTGTGCCACTGTTGAGCAGAGCCACAGAGGTGATCCCCAGGGTGAATTTCCTATTTTCCATCAAATCATCAAGATTTTACTTGAAGAGTGCTAATGAGGAGCTTTGTTTGATATAGATAGGAAGTTTATTCCAGAGTATGGGAAGTCTCTGGGACAGGAATCTATCCCTCTGGCATGTTCTGTTTATTGTGGTGACAAGGTTTAGGTCCCTAGAGCGTGTAGCTCAGAGGGATTGGGATTTCTTTAAGTGCAGCATGTCCAACAGCTCTGGGTTTGACATAGCTTTGTATGTTAGGCAGAGATCACCTCTGAGTAGGCGATATGCGATGGAGTAAAGCTGGAGTTTTTTGAGACGGTCTGCGCAGGGCATCTGTTTGAGGCCGGTAATCCTCTTTGTGAGGTATCTCTGCAGCCTTTCCAGTTGTTGTCGATGTCTTGTGAGGTACATACCAAAAGGGGCATTGTACTCTATAATGGATCTAATGAGTGATGAGTAGAGGGAAACAATGACCTCTTTTTTTCTGGATGAGAAACCTTTTGTGATGAGGTGTGCCACGTAGAAGGATTTCCTGACTACTGTGGTGATGTGATTATCAAAGGAGATATTACTGTCCACCTGGGTCCCAAGGTCTCTTATTAAACTTTCAGTGTTAAGTATACTACCGCCTATGTTGTAGTTCATAGGTACAGAGTTTTACCAAAGGGGATAACAATGCACTTTTTGGCATTGAGCTTGAGGCCATGGCTTTAACACCAGGAATCTGTCTAAGTAAAGCCCTTTTGTAGGATGTCCACATCGTTAGGACTTTTGATTATAGCTCCTAGTTTGCAGTCATCTGCGAACTTCGTTAGCCAAAGACCTTCTGTGTTAACCTGTACTTCAGAGAAGTAGATACCAAACAGGAGAGGACCCAGGACTGCTCCACTTGTCACTGGTCTGAAGTCGGATTTGGAGTCTGTTACTTTCACAGTGTGGGTTCTGTCAGTGAGCCAGTTGGCAACCCATCTTGTGACCTAGGGATTTATACCTAGTTTAGTGAGTTTATCTATAATTCCAGAGTGGGGGATGGTGTCAAAAGCCTTGGCAAGATCTAGATAGACTGTGTGAACCACCTTACCCTTGTCTACGGCTTTGGCAACTGCTTCAAAGAAGTCTATCAGGTTTAGGAGACATGATCTGCCTTTTACAAACCCAAACTGGGTGGGGTCTAGAGTTTGGAGATTACCAATGTCTTTGCTTATAAGTTCCATGATGATACGTTCCATGGCCTTGCAGACCAGGCTCATCAGGCTAATGGGGTGGTAGTTCCCGGGGTCCGTGGTGGCTCCCCCCTTATGGAGTGGGATAACCATTGCTGTGTGCCATTCAGCAGGCACAAAGCCTGAGGTAAGGCTATGATTGAACATGGTACTTAAGTGGGGTGCCAGTTCATTCTGTAGTTCATGTAGAACGCAGCCTGGGATGTTGTCTGGTCCCATGGATGCTGTGTTCTTGGCTTTGGAGAGTGTGGTTTTTACTTGTGCAGCCGTGATTACAGGAACTTTGCATTCTTCTGGTATAGAGATGGGCTCTTTAGGGGGTGAGAGGGGGTAAAGTTAGCACTGAACCTATCTGCCAGGATGTTGGCAATATCAGTTGGGTCTGTATATTTAGTGCCATTGTGCTGTAACTCAGAGCAGATCTGAGTGTTGCCATTGAGATTCTTGACATAGCTATAGAATTCTTTGTGGTTCTTTAGAATCAGTGGCGATTTTGTTTTCGTAACTAGCTTTGGAGGATTTTATCAGGGATCGCAGCTTCTTACTGAAGCTGACCAGGGAGCTCCTCCACTCGTGGGATTTTACTCTCTTTTGCAAGAGTTTCTTCCTTCTGTTGTACAGTTTGTTTATGGCAGGGGACCACCAGATTGGCTTGCTTTTTTTGGAGGATAGCGTCTTGGTTCTGTTTGGGATAGCATGATCCATGCACTCATGTAATTGCTTATAAAGTGCAATTGTGTAGGATTCAGTAGTCATAGCTGTATTGTCCATCTGCATGGGTGTCATGAAGTTCACCACTTCTGTCTTAAGAAGCATGAAGTTGGCTTTAGAGAAATTTTTTACCATGGTTTCCTTAATGGGGGGTGGAGGAAGGATGTGGATATCTAGGGTAATTAGCTTACGGTCGGATTGGACCAATGAGGTGTTGACTTCAGTTGTGGAACACCGGTCACTCATATTGGTAATGACTAGATCTAGGATATTGTTGCCCATGGTGGGGGTGTGGATAAGTTGATCCAGGGCATTGGAGTTTATGAATTCCAGAAAGCGTTGAGTGAAGGAGTTGGTACATGAGTAGTTTTCCCAGTTAATGGTGGGGTAGTTGAAATCACCCATTATTAGGGTGTTTGGTTGATCCCTAATATTTTCCAGTACATCAAGAAAAGAGGAGTGGGAATCCTGGGGCATGGTGGGTGATCTGTAGCAAGCTACAATTTGGATTGCAGTTTTGCCCAGAGTTAGTTGCACTTGGATAACCTTGGCTGCATTATGCTGAACAACTAGCCTGGAGGTGTGAATATCCTTAATGAATATGGACACACCTCCTCCTTTGGTGTTCCGGTCCAGGTTACATGGCTGAAAAGTGTGGTATGAGTTATAGCCTGGTAGTGCAGGGGTGCTCTCTTGAGCCTTGAACCAGGTCTCAGTTACTGCACAGATATTGATGTTCTCCATTTTAAGGAGTGCCTCGAGTGAGTGCATTTTGAGATTTAGACTTCAAGCATTGAGTAGCATCACCCTCGGTTTTTTCTTGCCTGTTCCTGTTAGGTTGGTGAATTCATCATTTGAACCTTGCCTAAAAATGCACTATAGGAGTGGCAAGAACCTTAGCCATTATCTGGAATCCCAGGGATGTCTGGTGCAGGCCATCTCTGGCAAAGCATCGTGGTCTGTCGACCATGTCATCCCAGGCAGACAGATACTGCATCCGTTTAGAATGGCACCAAAAGCTTAGCCAATTGTTGAAGTCAATCATTTTGTCCTTGTACTGCGGCATCATTCTGGGTGATGGCAGAATGCTACTCAGGGCTAGGGTCATACCTGCCTGGGCTACAAGATTGGAGAGCTCTTCCATGTCTCTTTTCATGTAGTCCAGGGAGGTACATCTCAGGTCGTTCACACCAACATGGACAATGACAAAGTCATATTTGTACTTGTTGTGGAGTGACCTGAGTGCCTGGTTTATGTGGCGGATCCTGGCACCCAACAGGCAACTGACAGTAACCTTATCCTTGTTTAGCCTGGTGAGTGGGACATCAGTGTGCCTGACTATAGAGCCGCCTATGACTAGTGTGTTGTGTACGTTGTTTTGCCTTATTGGCTGTGGTTGAGTGGCGCACTGAGTCTGTGGGCTATGTGTCATTTGGGTTGTGTTGGGGGGTGGAGGTTGCTTAAATTTCTGCTTTGGAGGTCTATGTGTCTACATATGTATGGGGGGCACACCTGACTGTTACTACATTTCTGCATAGGCTTTGGGGGGCACACCTGACACTTGTACACATTTGCTATGACTGTACTGGTATGTCAGGTACTCCATTTCATTCTGCATTCTAACCTATCATGCTGACTAGAGGCTTATCAGTATACTACAGGACTTAGGTTTGATTGACCTATGCTTCAATTTCTGACTTCTTACCCTTCAGAACTACCATCCCACTGCCTGACCTGTTGTAGTTTGTCTGTGTAGGCCTGTGGGGTGTGGTTAACCATAGCCATCAGTCAGAGGCCTTAGCACAGCCTCTGTTTGTGTTTGTCCACACTTGTCCTGCTGGCTGAGACTATTGTTGGGTATGTGAGCCTCCCTGACTGGCATGTGTGTGTCATATGGACACACATGTTGCCCAGCTCATTTCCTGCAATGGGTTTTGTCACCTTGTTTCGTACTGGCTACTATGGTTGGTGACACCAGTATTTGTTAAAGATCTCATGCTGCCACTATAGGTGTATACTATCTGCTGTCATCCCATTCAGCCACCCATTTCCCTTGCATGCTCACATCCATACCATAGATACAAGTAACAACAAATACTACTCCATTTGGCAGTTGATAGGAAGAGTGACTTACCTCGTGGCTGTGCCAGTATTGAGGATGGTGCTAGAGGGCTGCCTATGTTAGATGCACATAGTACACTTCACTACATGGCTAAGCACAGGTAGTGTCATGTTTGGCATCCCTTTTAGTGTATGTGCGAATCAGAGAGAGGTGTCATTCCCTGGGTCAGTACCGTGTCAGTGTATGTGCTATGCGTTGCCTCTTTGCCAAGGCCAGGGCATACTAGGCATGCCTCCTTCTGCCTACTGGGTCAGGCTCAGGTTGTTCCTCCTTCGAGTCACTCTGTGCCTGTGCAGGCCTTGGCAATGTTGGGTGGCTGTGTGGCCCTGCCCCATGCTGTTCCTGCTGCAGCTGTTTCCGCAGAATCATATTGTGTAGCATGGCACATACGATGACAATTTGGGTACATGTAGCTGGTGAGTACTGCAAGGCTCCACCGGATGTGTCCAGGAACTGGAACCGTGACTTGAGCATCCCAAACACATGCTCTATTATGATTCTGGTCTGTACGTGTGCATCATTATGGAGTTCTTGTTTGGGTGTGTGTGCATTTCTGATGGGTGTCATCAGCCACGGCTCCAGTATGTAACCAGCATCCCCCACTAGGTGAACGGAAGGGATGTCCCCATTGGCAAATCTTTGGTACAGCTGCATCAGATGCCAGATGTGGGAGTTGTGATAGCTTCCAAGGCAGCCAGCAAACACATTCATTATAATGTCCTGGGCATCACACATGACCTGGCAGTTGATGAAGGGGAAGCCCTTGCTGTTGATGTAGACCCTACCCTGCTCACCGGGTGGTGCTATAATGCATATGTGCATGCAGTCTATAGCACCCACTACCTCAGGGTATTCTGCTATTTGGTGGAAGAGATGCATATTGCTGGCCAAAGTCTCACGGGAGTTGGGAAAATATACGTGCTCACCGGCATGTGCTGACATGGCATCCAAGAACTGGTGGAGTACCCTGGATGCTGATGCCTGTGAGATCCCCATGATATTCCCAGTTGGCCTTTGAAAGGTACCTGTGGCTATTATTCTTAGGCCTACACATACCTTATTATCCACTGGGATGGGTTCCCCTCTGTTAGTTCTGTGTGTCAGGCGTGGCCGGCACAGCTCAACAATTTGCTGTAGGAGGTCCCTGTTCACCCTATAGTGCTCCATTATCTCCAGCTCATGTAGCCCCTGCTAGGTTACCCTGGGTCTGTACAATCTTCTCCATCTCCACACTGTGGATTGGTCAACAGCATTCTCATCCTCACCACCCTCATCCTCTTCCACATGTTGATGTATGATAGCTGCTGCAGCCCCTATCATTTTGTTGCTTTTGTTTGTTAAAATTTCCCTGCTTGTATACACCGGTGGTGTTGAGTATGTGGGAAAAAACAGAGGCAAAGGTGTTTGCATAGTTTATAGTAGTGTTCTGGGCTGGGCTTCTGCCTGTCTAATTGGATGATTCTGATACATTTCACCTGCCAGCTATGCTAGTTCTCCTTGATTACCTTCCTCCTGCTGTTTTCCCTTCCCATTGCCTTCCTGTATTAGCCCGGGGGCACGCTACACAAACACAGTGCTCAAATGTGCACAGAGCTGCTATTTCCTGGTTTACTATTTTTTCCTTTAAAACACAGTGTGCAGCACACACACCTGCTTAGGCAATGTAAAGAGTGCTAGGCAGCCTCAGACACACACCCTAGCTTACCTCTGCCAAGCTAAGGGCAAACCCAAGCCACAGGGCTCCAATAACTTACTGTATGCCTGACACACTCCCCTATGATGTCAGCTAACTCTTAGGCTTGAACCATGCTATTCCTGCACTTACACTGTTGGGTGCTGGCTAACATTGAGGGGAAATCTGGGATTCAGTATCATTCCCCTCATTTGCATAGGATTGCCTGCTAATGCATAGTTACAGGTCCCACACTGAGCCTTCTCCCTTAGCAACCACTATTCACTGGCCATGTTGTCTTCTGCATGCCATTGAGTATAATGGCAAAATAGTGATTTTGGTTGAAATGCTTATTTCAGGTTATTTTTCATATTTTCAGCCCGATCCCGTTTGCACGCCGCTGCCCTACACTTAAACAGCCAAAATCGGCTAAAAAAAATAAAAGTTTTTTTTTTTATTTTTGCAACTGTTTTCCATGCCAGTGGCCATATATTTGGCCATTGGCATGGTTTCCACATAATATACACCCTTTATTTGGAGCTGTCATGGCTCTGTTTTGTAGTTTGCAGAAATGTACTCGGTTATTAACCGAGTACATGTCTGCACACTACACTAGTCCTACATGGCTGGTTGCCAGCTTCCTGGATCACAAATTCATCTAATTTGCATGGTTTTCACCTTCAAATGGGGTAATTTGCATACAGGAGCTGTGTCCGTGCAGGAATAGTGCAGGAGCGCTCGTGCCCGTCCCTGCAGCTTATTCCTGGATCGCACGGCAGCCATATTGCCTCCAGGAGCTCCTGCACTATTCCTGCACACCGTGCAGGGCTTGCTGAATCCAGGGGAATGTGCATCTATCACAGTGTACATTACATAATTGAAGGAAGCATCATTTAGACATGAAAGCCCTTACTCTGAATACTCTGAATAAATTACAACAGCTTTAGCTGTGCTGTTTGTGCCTTTCTTGTTATATTTTGGTACATTGCTTAATTGCTGTTAACTGTAAAGGTACACACATCATTTTATTTATTTATAGCTTTAAGCATACTAAGCAACAATTTATAATTTTATAATAAAGTATCATTGCAGGTTGCATTTTCCTTTTTCGTGTTTCTTCTTGGGATGTAAAGATACATTTTCTGAATATTGTACATTTGTAGTATTTGGTTATGTTGACATTGATTGGAAAGGAGAACATTTATGATCCATTTGCTTTTCTGTGGTTAATACTTTTTGCTTGTGATATGCAACTTGGAAACAAGTCATTGCAGCCCTCTTGAATCATATTAATAGATTTTTCTGTCTGTTGGAAGCATATGTATATCTGCCAGTACCACTTGCATTCTAAATAAAACTACTTTGGTATAGTTCAAAGATATGTGTAATCTTCAGTTCAGTGCTGCAATTGCTTTTGGTAGACTATGGAAAACAGTAGAACTATATACATGCTATAGATAGACATTGTTAAATTAATTACATCTAGCTACTTTACAAAAAGTGAGATGCAAATGATTGTTGGTTTTGCATATATTGATATGCTTTTATAAACCAAAATGTTATTCTGCATGTACTATTCCTATAGTTTTAATTTTTTCTTAGTAATTTGCTCCTACCCTTTTCTAAAGATTCTATTTCCAGTTCTTTTGTCTCTGTGGCAGTATTCAATACTTCAAATACAGCTGGTTTAGACTTTGATTTCCAGGTTCTAGTAATTGTTTTTTTTTTTTGTCAGGCACCAGAGTTAAACTTAACTAGGTGTGACAAAAGGCGATACTGCCAGCCTAGCTAGCTGGCATTTTGTAAATTATTATGTCATTGGTGAATATTGAAATGATTTATACAAGATACTTGTATTCAAATGCATTAGAACTGTATGTCATGTGTATATCAAACTGCTTCTACAGATGCGTGTACTGAAAAGGGTATTTGCAGAGTGCTGTTTGAAATGTAGCAACAGTGTGCTCTACTGGAAGAGAACAGAAATGTACATGCACTTCATGCACTACTGCAACTGTTTAAATGTATATATTTTAACAGTGGAAACTGGAATACAGGAGGCTAACTTCAGAAAAATAACTGAAATTAAATTACTTTATGGCTAGGCCAAAAAAGATGGTATCTTTCAGTTCTCAATACAGCAAGAGACACAATGTCTGCACTAGCAAACTTTCTGTATTGTCTTTAGGGTGAACTAATTACTGCCTCTCAAAGCATGAAGGAATGCAATTGTTTTATGATTTCCAGCATCTGCCAAAGATCTGAGGTCTATGTATTTTTACATGTAGATGCTAAATACTGCTAGGTTACAGCAGTGGGGGTTTCACCTGGGAACTAGGAGTCAGATTATATTAAATTATGTTATTTTGCACGCTATCCCCAACAGTAATATTGTAGATAATAATTTGAGAAGTATCTTAGTGAGACAGGGCATTCTGTATTCTATCATGGACCTGACATCAGCTAGAATATCCATTCACCGCATCTGCCTTACTCTATTAGTAAGTTCTTAGATTATTGTAATTCGTTAAGATTCAGTCAGGAATATAGTGAAGCTTAGTCTGGATATTTTTTCTTTATTTATTTGAGATTGTCCTGCAATATTGTTTTAAATATTTCCCGTGGTCTTGAACTCTGATGTCACTGTGAATATATATTTAGTATTGTCTTGTTCTTTTATTATTTATTATTAAATATATTTAAACCTTTCATTGTGGCTGATCTGTTAAGAGATATTTCAGTTTTGAGAGTACTTACATATTTATTTCGTGACACTGCATGGGCCACTTCTAATAGCCTTCCTCTTGGTGAGACTACCATTTATGTTAATATTAATATTACACAGTAAGATTGGACACCCTTTGTTAAGAACCTTAAAGTAGCTGATAAGGAGTTGACTGGCAGCAGTTGTAACTACCTTATAGTCTGGGCAGAAAGGGGCATAGCTAGTAAACCTTTTCTAGCCTTTCCCAGGTGTGTATTTGTGTGTGTTAATCAAACCTCAAGGTGTGAGTGTGTGTGTGTGTGTGTGTGTGTGTGTGTGTGTGTGTGTGTGTGTGTGTGTGTGTGTGTGTGTGTGTGTGTGTGTGAGCTACTTTGGCAGGGACTTGAAGCACTGGTTGGGCAGATAGAGTGCTGGGGCCTTGGCTTGGTCACTCAGCTGAGATTTCAACTCTATAGCTGTGCTAGTGCAGAGTCTTACTGGGGATCTGGAGAAAGAGTGAGAAACCATCCCTGGACTGATTGTGGTCTCTGTGTGCTCTTAAGGGAAATTGCACTTAATTCAGAGAGCTGCATCTGGAAATACAGTGTCTGTACTTGTTATCCTCCCAGTGAACGTTCCCCCACTCTTGCCAGTGATGAGGACTAAGGCTCCTTGATTATTGGTCCAGTGGTGGGGCATCACACTAGGCCTTACTATGTTTAGGCAATTCAGATCCTGATTCACTGATTGTATCTTGCTATCCATATCCATAAACAAGAGCTTCCAGTTTCTCAGTTTTTGTAATATCTTTTTGGTTAGTCTTTTCCCACATATCCTTAGCGGCCATAAAAGAATCATTTTAACCTATACTCCTAAATATTTCATTTTATTGTGTCCCAATTAATATATGTATTGCTGAACCAAATCACATGTCGGTACATAGTTTACAGCTATAGTATTTGCTTTGTTGTCTTCATTAAGTTTATATCCCCTAAAAACGAAACTCTCTCAGAATTTCCACAACACTGAGATGTCCTTTTCTGATTTGATTAGGTACAAAATAATATCGCCTGCAAATAAAGCTAACTCTTCTTGATTACCATACCAATTATATCCTTGAATTTCTGAGTCCCTTATTTTCTTTCCCAATTGTTCTAAATATAATGCAAACAACACTAGGGAAAGAACACTCTGGTGAATGCTTCCTCTGTTCAGATACAACTGATCAGTAAAGAACCCTCACATTTTAATTTTCTCCTGCAATCTCTCATATATCCTCCTAATTAACCTTCTTATTGTATCATGGAATTAAAATGCTTCTATTGTCCTACTCATAAAATTACAGCTTACTCTCTTGACTGATTTCTCTACATCAAGACCCACCAACAGTGACATTTTCTTGCATTCTGCTTCCCTCTAGATCATCAGTGTTCTATTAATGCTGTCAAATGTTTGCCTCCTCTCCACAAAACCACACTGATCCATATCTATCAATTTTGACAGCATGTTTGTTATTCTTATAGCTATTGTGGGCATAAACATTTTATGATCATAGCTTAAAATTGAAATTAACCTATATGAAGCTGGGTCTGATAAGTCTTTAAAATCTCTAGGTATTACAGCCACCACAACTTTCTTTCTGGGTGCTGGTGCTTCCTCTTCTTTTAAAGTACTGTTAAACAAAACCTTCCAGATCTTTATCACTTTCTTCCCTCTTTGCTTCCAGACTTCCACAGAATACCATCTATTCCTAGATATTTTCCTGTGGATTGATTATAAGTGAAAATTTTTTATCTCATTTCCTCCACTCTTAACTGTTAATTGCTGAACCTCATCTACCTCTAACCTTGGCATGCTTGAGTCTTCCATAAATATTTCCATTTCTACCTTAGTTCAATAATTGCACATTACTCTTCTTTATGCAAATTTCCTACAACTTCCAAAATATCTCTAATATCTCTACAGGCTCCCTAAGTCTGGAAAAAACCCTTGCTACTTTCTGTTGTCTAATTCAGTGTGTTAAGAGGTTTTTGTGCACTGGAATTATCAAAAACAGTTGGCTAATAGAAATATTTTTAAACTGATGCATATTATCCAGATGCTTGCTTGTTTTCCTTTTGGCACTCTGCAATTTAATCTCTTCTTGTTCTGTGAGATTCCCCTTATTCTGCAATACTTTAACCTGTATCAACCCCTCTAAATAAGTCTTATTGCTTCTTAACCATATATCTTTTTCTTATATTTCTATCCCATTTTTAAACTCCACTTTCATTTTATCCTACCCACTAGCTATAACTTCTGAAGAAATTTTTATCTTCCCTAATAATAATTATTTCCACTAGCAGTTCCTTAAATTACTCTTTTTGACAGGCAGGTGAGAAGCACCAGTGTGTCATTTTTACTTCATTATCCTGCATTTTTATCTTAGTTGTTATTGGCTCATGATATGAAATAGTTATTGGATGTGTGTCTAAGCTTTTAATTCAATGCACATGTTCCTGTGATTTATAATTTCTATTTAGTCTAGCTCAGTTATTGTATGTAAATTCTCTCCAGGTTCATGCTAGTGAATTCATGTCTTCCATACCAAAAAGTTTCATAAATTTCTTCAGAAATGTATCCTCTTTTGTTATATTTCCCATCCAGGTCCCCAAGATACATCTTCATTATTGCAAATCAAGTTCCAGTCCCCATCTATAAGTATTATTCCCCGTTGAAAGCTGATTATTTCTCCCAAAATCATTTTAATCTCCATAAAAACAGCTTTAGGTGGAATATAAGTACATACCAACGTAATCCTCCTCCCTTTCAAGTAACCCCCTTACTGCCACAAATCTACCATTACTGTCTACTTTTACTCTTCTATTGCTATTGGATTTCCTCTAACAATTAGTATAAGGACTCCCATTTTCCTTTATCCCTGATATTCTTCTGAATATCCATCTTGAAATCATTTCTTTATCAAATTCATATGTTCACTTCTTTACAAATGTGTCTCCTTTAGCATTGCTGTTTGTACTCTGCTTTCTTAATATAACTCAATACTCTTACCTTTCTGTCTATACCTGTGAGGCCATTTATGTTTTAAAATAATATGTTTAGTGTAGCCATTATGATAAGAAGTTATTATTTCCACCCATTTTATACAACAGATTTTTTTAAATGTCTATTTCCAGATTTTGTGTTACAGGCACCTACTAATGTTTGACAGGTTATCCTATATAGTTGTTTCTTGTCATTTCCATATGAACCTATGTCAAAAAACACCCCACAGAACCTATTAACTTAAAGCAAACACATAAAACTACTTATATGTTCAAGTAATAAAGTTCAACCCTCCTGATGGAAACAATTGTCCCAAGTGACAGCTACAGATAGGCATAATTTAACCTAATATTTGTCCATGCTAAGATGCATTTTACAGCCTGTGCTCTTACATACACTAATTGCTGCCTGTTCTTGTCTTATCTTCATTCCCCTCTCACATGTGAAAAACAGCTTATATGGTTTCAGGAAACTTTAACATTTAGCCTTAAAAAGTGTTCTAGCTTTTATTGCTTCCCCTGTAGTAGGCTTATCTCTATAGAAACACAAGTACTAAATGTACAGCTATGCAAACCACTCAGTTTACACAAAACATATATTTGCTAAAGGAAAATGTTTCATTATATTCAGTGCAGCCTTATTTACTTGCTCACACAAAAAAATATTAGATTAAGCCAAAGCCTTAATCCAGTAACTCAGGTATGCAAAAGTAAGAACATTTCAGCTCTACACATATTATAATCTGTGCATTTGTATATCCCATTTCCCACTCCCAACAACTCATGATTACAGCATATTACCTTAAACATGATTTGTCTAGCCTTTCTTCTCTTCTCATTCAATATTGTAATGCTTACAGTTATTAAAACTAAAAGGAAGAAAAAGCACTTGTTTACTTTAATATATTTATACAGCAATAACTAGAAATGCTTTACTATGTAACATGCAATTTATATAATGAAATGTTTATACCAATACTGCTAAGAAAAAATTGTTTTACTTGAAGTTACTTTTTTTCTCTTTTCCTTCAGCGTCCTTCCAAACATTAAATACATGAAGTAGGCCATATGTATTACAGTTCCCTACAGGTTTAACAAAGTCAACAAAAGTCCAATTTTTCCACTTTTTCTTGTAAAGCCATATTTCACAAATATGACTACTACTTTATAGTTTCACATGTATGTATTAATTTCAATGTTGCTGGTCTTCTTCCTGCTCATCTTCCCCTACCAAAGCCAGACTCTGGTTTAAGTTCAAAGTACTCCTAATTCTTCCAGTCAGCTCCTGTGGTCTTTCTGTCACTTAAGCATTTTCCTTTGGAACATGGGAAAAGATTTCACTGGCAAAGTCTCAATATAAGCTTTATTATCAGAAGAATGAGAAACAGAGTCTCCTTCTGTTTGATGGCCTATTTTTTGCTGAACAAGCTTATGTATTTCTTCCTTAGCCTGTTCTTCATCAAAAATTAATTTAATCCTTCAGGAAAAATATTCTAAAGACAGCAGGATACAGCAGCTTGAATCTCACAGCTGCCTCTTGACATTCCCTAATTGCTGAGATAAATTTGCTTCTCTTTTGCCTGGTGTAGCATGACTAATCATTTTCTACAAACACTCTATTGTCTCCAGTTGTTAGTACTTTGCCCTTTTGCCACAGCTTTGTCAATTCTTTCTGCTGGTATGATTGCATCTTTACTAATACAGGTATTGGCTGCTTTCTCATGAACAGGTTTGGAGCATACATGGGGTGTCCTTTCAATTAAGAAATCCTACTTCTGGAATACCAGTCCAGTTACTTATTTGTACTTTTATAAAATTAATACATTCTGACACTTTTGGTTTCTCTGATACAGCAGAAAATCTAAGTTTTCCCCTGCATGCTATAACTCTACCAAATTTTGAAACAGCTAATCTTGAGCAGTCTCATAATCAGCCAGCCTTTTCTTCATTTTGACCTCTGATTTTTTTTTCAGTTTTATCAGTTCATCTGAATAGCTGTGTAAAGCTTCTTCCGTTTTTGTAGCCTTTGTTATTTGAGTTGATGTACTCCTTTAGTATTTCATTTATTTTAATCAGCTCTGAGCACATTTAGGTTCATAGGCAGTTACTAGGCTATCGTCCCTAGGGCCTATACAAGCCCAGCCAAAAAGGTACCCTGGCTTTTGCCACCCAAGAAAAGCATTTTCCTGTGCCACCATTGAGAAGAGCCACAGAGGTGATCCCCGGGGTGAATTTCCTATTTCCCATCCAATCATCAAGATTTTTCTTGAAGAGTGCTAATGAGGAGCTTTGTTTGATATAGTTTATTCCAGAGTATGGGAAGTCTCTGGGACAGGAATCAATCCCTCAGGTATGTTCTGTTTATTGTGGTGACAAGATTTAGGTCCCTAGAGCATGTAGCTCAGAGGGATTGGGATTTCTTTAAGTGGAGCATGTCCAACAGCTCTGGGTTTGACATAGCTTTGTATGCTAGGCAGAGATCACCTCTGAGTAGGCGATATGCGATGGAGTAAAGCTGGAATTTTTTGAGACAGTCTGCATAGGGCATCTGTTTGAGGCCAGTAATCCTCTTTGTGAGGTATTTCTGCAGCCTTTCCAGTTGTTGTAGATGTCTTGTGAGGTGCATACTAAAAGGGGCATTGTATTCTATAATGGGTCTAATGAGTGATGAGTAGAGGGGAACAATTACCTCTTTTTTTCTGGATGAGAAACCTTTTGTGATGAGGTGTGCCACGTAGAAGGATTTCCTGACTACTGTGGTGATGTGATTATCAAAGGAGAGACTACTGCCCACCTGTGTCCCAAGGTCTCTTATCACACTTTTGGTGTTAAGTATACTAATGCCTATATTGTAGTTCATGGGTACAGAGTTTTTACCAAAGGAGATGACAATGCACTTTTTAGCATTGAGCTTGAGGCCATGGCTTTGACACCAAGCATCTGTCTCAGTGAGGCCCTTTTGTAGGATGTCCACATCGTTAGGAGTTTCGATTATGGCTCTTAGTTTGCAGTCATCTGTGAACTTCATTAGCCAAAGACCTTCTGTGTTAGCCTGTACTTCAGAGAAGTAGATATCAAACAGGAGAGGACGCAGGACTGAACCCTGTGATACTCCACTTATCACTGGTCTGAAGTTGGATTTGGAGTCTGCTACCTTCACAGTATGGGTTCTGTCAGTGAGCCAGTTGGCAACCCATCTTGTGACATAGGGATTTATACCTAGTTTAGTGAGTTTATCTATAATTCCAGAGTGAGGGATGGTGTCAAAAGCCTTGGCAAGATCTAGATGTGTGAACCACCTTACCCTCATCTACAGCTTTGGTGACTGTTTCAAAGAAGCCTATCAGGTTTAGGAGACATGATCTGCCTTTTACAAACCTGAACTGGGTGGGGTCTAGAGTTTGGAGATTACCAATGTCTTTGCTTATAAGTTCCATGATGATACGTTCCATGGCCTTGCAGACCAGGCATATCAGGCTAATGGGGCGGTAGTTCCGGGGGTCCGTGGTGGCTCCCACCTTGTGGAGTGGGATAACTGTCACTGTGCGCCATTCAGCGGGCACAAAGCCTGAGGTGAGGCTATGATTGAACATGGTACTTAGACGGGGTGCCAGTTCATTCTGTAGTTCATGTAGAATGCAGCCTGGGATGTTGTCTGGTCCCATGGACGCTGTGTTCTTGGCTTTGGAGAGTGTGGTTTTTACCTGTGCAACCATAATTACAGGAACTTTGCATTCTTCTGGTATAGAGATGGGCTCTTTAGGGGGTGAGAGGGGGGTAAAGTTAGCACTGAACCTATCTGCCAGGATGTTGGCAGTATCAGTTGGGTCTGTATATTTAGTGCCATTGTGCTGTAAATCAGAGCAGACCTGAGTGTTGCCATTGAGATTCTTGACATAGCTATAGAATGCTTTGTGGTTGTCTTTAGAATCAGTGGCGATTTTGTTTTCGTAACTAGCTTTGGAGGATTTTATCAGGGATCGCAGCTTCTTACTGAGGCTGACCAGGGAGCCCCTCCACTCATGGGATTTTACTCTCTTTTGCAAAAGTTTCTTCCTTCTGTTGTACAGTTTGTTTATGGCAGGGGACCACCAGATTGGCTTTGCTTTTTGGTTGACAGTGTCTTGGTTCTGTTTGGGATAGCACGATCCATAACATGGATCCATGCCTAACATAAAATGGATTCTATTGCAGAGCGAGGGAAGTCTCTGGGGCAGGAATCTGTCCCTCCAGCATGCCCTGTTTATTGTTGTGCTGAGGTTTAATTCACTGGAGCATGTGGCTCTAAGAGATTTGGTTTTCTTGAGGTGGAGCATGTCCATTAATTCCGGGTTGGACACGGCCTTATACGTCAGGCAGAGATCACCTCTGAGCAGGCAGTAAGCAACCGAGTAGAGCTGGAGTTTCTTTATTCGAGCTGCATAGGGCATTTCTTTGAGGCCCATGATCCTCTTGGTGAGGTACTTCTGTGGTCTTTCCAGCTGTTGCAGGTGTCAAGTAAGGTACATACCAAATGGGGCATTGTACTCTATTATGGACCTAATGAGTGATGAGTAGAGGGGCACAATGACCTCTCTTGATCTAGAGGTGAACCCTTTCTTGATTAGGTGAGCTACATAGAAGGAATTTCTAACCACTTTGGCAATGTGATTATAAAAGGAGAGGTTGCTATCTACCTGCGTCCCAAGGTCCCTGATTACATTTTCCATACTTAGTGGATTACCACCTATGTGGTAATTCGTGGGCACTTTGTTTTTCCCAAAGGGGATGAATATGCATTTTTTGGCATTCAGCTTAAGGCCATTGTTTTGACACCAGGTATCTGTCTCTGTAAGACCCTTCTGGAGGATGTCTGTGTCAGCCCAAGAGTTGATTATTGCCCCCAGTTTGCAGTCATCTGCAAACTTGGTCAGCCATAGTACTCCTGTGCTTGCCTGCACCTCAGAGAAGTATATACCAGACAGAAGGTGTCCCAGGACCGAGCCCTGTAGGAAGCCACTTGTAACTGGTTTAGAGTCAGAAATGGCACCCACAACACTGACCATGTGTGTTCTATTCGTGAGCCAGTTAGCCACCCATCTGGTAACATAGGGGTTAAGGTTCAAGCTGGTGAGCTTGTCTATGATGCCAGAGTAGGGAATGGTGTTGAAGGCCTTAGTGAGGTCCAGGTAGGCTGTGTGGACTACATTTCCTTCATCTATGGCCTTGGTAACTGTTTCAAAGAAGTCAACTAGGTTTAGGAGGCAGGATCTGCCTTTAGTAAAGCCAAATTGGGTAGGGTCCAGTGTCTGGAGGTTCCCGATGTCTCTGTTTATGAGTTCCATGATGATTCGCTCCATAGATTTGCAGACCAGGCTAGTCAGGCTTATAGGGCGATAGTTCCCAGTTTCTGTTGTGGCACCACCTTTGTGGAGTGGGATGACTGTTGCTGTATGCCATTCTTTGGGTACATAGCCTGTGGCAAGGCTGAGTCTGAACAGTGAATTTAGGTGAGGGTTTAGTTCCTTTTGTAAGACACAGCCTGGGACACCATCCGGTCACATTGATGCTGTGTTCTTAGTTTTGGAGAGGGCTGCTTTTACCTGAGTGTCCATGATGTCTGGGGCTCTGCATTCTTCTGGGATGGACACGGGCCCTGAACTTGTCACCCAGGATGTTGGCAATGTCAGTTGGTTCAGTGTATTTTTTGCCATTTTGCACTAGCTGAGAGGATATCTGAGAGTTGCCACCTAGATTTTTGACATAGCTAAAGAAGGCGTTGTGGTTATCTTTAGAGTCCTTGGCAATTTTTCTTTCGAAACTGGCCTTGGATGATTTTATGAGGGATCGTAGTTTCTTGCTAATATTGATCAGTGATGCCTTTCCTTTTTGGGATTTTGCTCTATCATGTAGTTGTTCCTCCTTCTGTTGTATAGTTTATTTATGGTCGGGGACCACCAAACTGGTTTCCTCTTTTTGGAGGAGTGAGTCTTGGTTTTACTTGGGATGGCTTGATCCATGCATCCCTGTAGATAAACTTGTAAAAAATTCTGTGGTGTGGGTAGCATTATCCTTTAGCAAGGGGGCTTTGATACTTACCACCTTGGTCTTGAGAAGTGTGAAGTTTGCTTTTGAAAAGTTTTTCACAGTGGTTTCCTTGACTGGGGGTGGGGTCAGGTTGTGGATGTCCAGTGTGATATCTAGGGTAATTAGCTTATGGTCGGATTGGACCAATGAGGCGTTGACTTCAGGTGTAGAACACCAGTCACTGATGTTGGTAATGATTAGATCTAGGATATTGTTGCCCCTGGTGGGGGTGTGGATAAATTGATCCAGGGCATTAGAGTTTATGAATTCCAGAAAGCATTGAGCAAAGGAGTTGGTACATGAGTAGTTTTCCCAGTTAATGGTAGGGTAGTTGAAATCACCCATTATTAGAGTGTTTGTTTGAACCCTAATATTTTCCAGTACATCAAGAAAAGAGGAGTGGGAATCCTGGGGCATGGTGGGTGATCTGTAGCAAGCTACAGTTTGGATTGCAGTTTTGCCCAGAGTTAGTTGCACTTGGATAACCTCGGCTGCATTATGCTGAGCAACTAGACTGGAGGTGTGGATATCCTTAATGAATATGGACACACCTCTGCCTTTGGTGTTCCAGTCCAGGTTACATGGCTGAAAAGTGTGGTATGAGTTATAGCCTGGTAGTGCAGGGGTGCTCTCTGGAGCCTTAAACCAGGTCTCAGTCACTGCAGAGATATTGATGTTCTCTATTTTAAGGAGTGCCTCGAGTGAGTGCATTTTGAGATTTAGACTTTTAGCATTGAGTAGCATCACCCTCAGTTTTGCTTGCCTGTTCCTGTTATGGTGGTGAATTTGTCATTTGAACCTTGCCTAAAAAAGGAACTATAGGGGTGACAAGAACCTTACCCAGTATCCAGAATCCCAGGGGTGACAGGTGCAGGCCATCTCTGGTAAAGCATCATGGTCTGTTGACCATGTCATCCCAGGCAGACAGATACTGGTTGACAGAAAAAAAGTTCAGAAGACTGGATTAACGCCCGGTTTACACCTCAAAGTGACAATGACAAAAAACAGATAAACAGGTTGACCACGGCTGAAAAATCCAAATATACTTTCTCTTTCAGCAGAATATTCTTTAATAAAAAAAAAAAGAGTAAGCACTTTCACGATCTAAAACAGCTGATTGCTTCTTCAGACTACATCAGACAGATATTGGATCCCTTTAGAATGGCACCAGAAGCTTAACCAATTGCTGAAGTCAATCATTTTGTCCTTGTACTGCTGCATCATTCTGGGTGATGGCGGAATGCTACTCAGGGCTAGGGTCATACCTGCCTGGGCTACAAGATTGGAGAGCTCTTCCATGTCTCTTTTCATGTAGTCCAGAGAGGTATGTCTCAGGTTGTTCACACCAACATGGACAATGACAGAGTCATATTTGTATTTGTTGTGGAGTGACCTGAGTGCGTGGGTTATGTGGAGGATCCTGGCACCTGACAGGCAGCTGACAGTAACCTTCTCCTTGTTTAGCCTGGTGAGTGGGAAATCAGTGTGCCTGACTATAGAGTCACCTATGACTAGTGTGTTGGGTACATTGTTTTGCCTTATTGGCTGTGGTTGAGTGGCACACTGAGTCTGTGGGCTATGTGTCATTTGGGTTGTGTTGGGGGGTTGAGGTTGCTTACATTTCTGCTTTGGAGGTCTCTGTTGCTTGAGTAGATTATTATTGAGAGCCTCTGCAAATGGTTTTGTATTTCTATGTGTGGATTTTGGTGGTGTAGATTTAGTGAGACTATGTGATGAGTATGGTGTGGTGCAAATGTTTACCTCCTCCTCTTGACTGTCAAGTTCGGTCTTGATTGGAGAGAGCTTTACCTCCAGTTTGGCTAGATAAGTGCATCTCTCACAGGTTGTAGTGTTGGGTGGTAGGAGGAGAGGGTTGTCTGTGTACATGAGGCAATTTCTACATTGCCCCAAGATGCCCAGATTCATCAGATAGACAGGAAAGAACACTGGGAGCTGACCCTTGGACATGCCTGAATAAAAAACTATTTTCCTCTAGATAAGTGAGGAACGTGAGTACAAGAGCTGTTTTTCTCTAAGCAAGTGAGGAAAGTAAGTACCAAAACTGTTTTCCTCTAGGTAATGAGGAAGGTTGAGTTCTGTAGTAATTTGTAGGTTATTTAGTGCTTACAAGTTCTGAACAAGTGCTGATCACGAATAAGCAAATTCAAGTGCTAAAACTAAGAATCTGTATCTGGACTAAACTAGTTACAGGAAAGGGGGGAAACAAGTGCAAATGCAGGCTTTTAAGTCAGAAAGTTGAGAGAGATGAAAAAACTGCCCAAACAGCCAATAACTACAATTTCTGGGCCAGAACCACTCCTTATGTGGTAGATAGGTTACCTAGTGCTTACAACTCCCACTGATAAGCTAGAAGGCTTCCCACCAACACAGAAAGCTTGGGGGGGGGGTCTCAGAAGCTTACATACAGTCCTGGATACAGCAATACAGCAAATCTGAATCTGGACTACACTAGTTACAGGAAAGGTATATATATATATATATATATATATATATATATATATATATATATATATATATATATACAGAAAAGTAGCTAAAACAGCAGTAAGAACAATTCAAATGCAGTGCAAGCTAGCACTCTTGAGTATGTAGCAATGTTAGACCAGACAGTTTAAAAAATGCAATTAAATAAAAAATGACTAAAAACAAGTGCAGAAGGAGTCTATTAGGTAGAATGAGGTAAAGAGATGGGACTGGAGGGAGTGTCCCAGATCAAATCTACAGTGGGGGTGGGCAACTGCAAAAGCCTCCAAATTTAGACAACAACACAGGAAAAGGGAGAGGGGGTATGGGAAACCCAACACCTTCAGCAGAGATCTGAAAAACTATACAGTGAAGCGAAAATAACAGTGCACAACTCTGAAGTCAGCCAGCAATGATATAAAATTAGTCAAACAACTACCAGTACACAACTCTGAAGTGCCAGAAAAATATACTCAGCTCTGTATATCTCTGGATGGTTTGAAGAACACTCTGTCAGGACACAGGAAGGCTCTAGCAATGATATGCACACTTTTACTAAGACGGTCTAATTTTATGCAAGTAATCCTTGAGATAGTCAGATAACACACAGGATGTAAAAAACAGTTATACCAACTTAAGATACAGAGAAATAGGGGGCGGGGGGAAAAACACCTTCCGCAGAGATCTGAAAAACTATACAGTGAAGCAAAAATAAAAGTGCACAACTCTGAAGTCAGTCAGCAATGATATAAAATTAGTCAAACAACAATTACCAGTACACAACTCTGAAGTGCCAGAAAAATATACTCAGCTCTGTATATCTCCAGATAGTTTGAAGACCACTCTGTCAGGACACATGAAGGCTCCAGCAATGATATAAATATATGATAAATGATATAAATATATGTTTATATTCCTAAGTACCACTAAAAGAATGGAATAGATAACCCATACAGTATTCTTCTCCCTGTTACAAAACAGAAATATCAAGGGCTATTCTTAGATCATTCACTTTCCTTTCTTGACCACACTGAAATTCAGTCAAGAAAAACTAATTAAATGTCTCTTTCATATTTATCCTCTTGGCTCAAGAGGTTAGATAAGCTATAGTGAAATTTCTTTATCCCAAGACTTAAATATGGAATTACAGTACAGTAATTGCCCTTAACTCCTGTCCACATGCAATAATTCTTAAAAAAGCAGGATTCAAAGTTCTGACGAGCCGCAGGATTCAATAAACTCTGTGTAGGAATAGTGTTATTCCTACATGGAGTGAATGGTGTCTGCTTACACAGCCGTAACAGCAACATGCCTTACATATTAATAAAGGCACACTACTGTGAACGGCTGCACATACATGAACAGTGAAGGAGTGCAGGGGGCGTGTTTCAGTAGTGCTTATGCATCCAATACATTCCCTGCACTCTGAAAGTGCCACACGGTACTTTGGAAGCACTTTCAGTGCCCACGGACACTATAGGCAAATAAAATGAAAAGTAAACAGTGTCTGTGGACACCGACATGTCCAGTAGAGTCAGAAATAAGTGCAGGTGGTGTGTGACGTATCATCACACACCCCCTGTATTGTGAAAGTGCTGTAAGGCACTTATTATATGACCCAACCCCATAGAGCAAAAAACCTGGACAAACACAAAATGACAGGGGGACAAATACGAACAGATGTCAAATATTGCCCTACAAAGATGGAAAGGTGATAGAATAATAGGTTCTGCAGTGGCCTGAATTTTCTGAAGGTTTGGAAGCCTGAAACACAAATCTATGCCAGTAGTTAATAACATCAACCCCAATATTTCCCATACATACATATAAAGTGGAGTATGAATATATGTATGTAAAGTGGTTGCAATAGATATTTTTTTTTTTTTGTTGCTATAAGGAAAGTTTAAGGGTAGCTGAGTGGGTTTGCATGCTATGGCCCTCTGCTCAGCATTGCCTAAACATCTCATAGAGCTAAATACAAACATATAGCTCAGATCCTTAATGGTGAGATAGTATAGTGGTTAGAGTGCTGGCTTTGCATGCAGCAATTCATGGCTCGAGTACCAAGACAAGTCCTTTATTTTCACAAATGTCCCACTGTCCAACTCCAAGCCTGCAAATGACAGCAGGATAGGTACATACACCATGCATTCTTCCTGATACATGTCTCTCAAGTGTCATGCTGCCATGGCTAGTGGTCACTGCTGCCAATCACCTTGGACACAGATAGGAATCCAGGTGAAGTATGCCAGTTGCAGACACACACAACATCAGTGCAGGATACCACTTCTTTGTCAGATATGTAACCCTGACATGTACAAGCCCTCCTAGTAATGTAGCCACAGTTGTCCCAGTCTGCCCCATTCCATTCCAGGTTGACAGTTTAACAGGTATGTATGTGCTACAGAAGCTATGGGCCATAAAATATTAAAGTGAGGGCAGACCTGTAGAGTATTGAGCAGTACTGTTGTGAAAAGTAGAAGCCTATACAGTTGTTAATAGACTTTATGTTAAGTTGTCAATCTCGCCTTCATTCTTGCTTGATGGGTTTGGAGCCGATCCTCGGCTCAGACTCGGCACTTTGCTAAGCTCGAGAGTCACTTTTACCAGCTCGAGGCAGCCCCATATCCCATGATGCAAGGCGGTAAGTACCCAGATCTCGTTTGCCACTTCGCTGATGAGGTCCTCCTTTTGCCAGCTCCTGGTAAGTGTTTAAATTTAAACTGCTATTAGCCCCTTTTCACTTTAAAATTTATTTTATTTATTTATTTATTTATTTTTTATTTTACATTTGTTAACCGGGCTAGTCTGGCTGGATACATGTCCATTTTCAGCAGAGGCCCGAGGAGAAAAGCTCCACTATTAGACTAAGACAATACATGAGGAATACTTTACTAAATAGATCAATCTTTTTTAACAAAAGAACAAAAACAAAACAAAACATAAATGTACAAGGACAAAATACAGTTTGTGTTGACTAACTTAACTAGGTTACAGTAAGATTATAATCAAAGTTCACATCATGTGGCTGAGGAGATAAGCTCAGGCACCAAAATATATAGTTGAGTTAAGGATATCTGAAGTGTAGGTACATAAAATTAATCATTGGTCAGAAGGTAGAGGACAGAATTGGTAATTAACAGAGTGAAAGAAAGCTAGTAGTTAGAAGTGTTAAAAAAAAGCAAGTTAGAAGGTAAGGGGGTATATTGGTAGTAAAGTTAAGGGAAAAAGGGATAGGAGGAAAAGAAAAGTGTGGGTAGAGTATGTTTAGATAGGGTAATGGTATTTTATCAAGTTAAATGTTAAGAAAGTAAAGTTAAAAGGAGAGTAAGGTATATAGGCAATGAGATAAGGGAAAAGGGTGAAGGACCAGAGAAGGGGCTAAAAATGTTAGTCTAGGTAAGAATGGGAGAGTAAAGAATGAAAGTAGCAGACTGTTCAGAGTAATGACCAGTAGTATGCTCAGTCAGGATTAGAGCAGGGGCAAAGCCAGTGGATTAGTAGGTGGTTTTTTATCTGTTTTTTGAAAAGGTGACATGATGTTAGGGAGGTCAGTTCAGTGGGAAGTTTATTCCAGTATGAACCGATAGTGTTTGCAAATAGGGAATCACCTGATTTATTATGAGATTTCAAGGTAGTAACTAATAGCTTGTTGGCTGATCTGAGTGTCTTGAGATTCTTATAAGGTGTGATGACATTATTTAGTATTGGAATGTTGGAAGGGTAATGAAGAATTTTGAAGGTGATGATTAGTTGTTGTAGGAGTATAAGGTTTGGGAGTTCAAGCCAGTTGAGTTTCTTTAAGTTAAGACAGTGGTGAGTTTGGAAAGGTGAGCCAGTGGCAAATCTGGCTATACTGTGGTAGGCAGTATTCAGTTTCTGAAGATTACCCTTAGATAAGTTGACAAAGGAGGGGGAGGCGTAGGTTAGTGTAGAGATAAGGTGAGTTTGGGCTAGGGCTACTCGGGAAGAAGCAGTGAGATAGGGCTTCAGTCTGTATAGGGCACCAATCTTTTATTAACAGTTTTGATAGTTAAATCAATATGACAGTCGGTTAAGCTGGTTATCTATGGTGACGCCTAGGAGTTTAGTGCAGTTGTCAGGTTCGATGATAGTGCCATTACAGGATGTTATAGAGAAAGAGATAGGGGTGGATTTAGAGGTAGGGTAAATAGTAATAGTTTTGTTTTTTTGGGATTCAGGAGGAGACAGATATGTTGAAACCAATTTTCTGCTGCAGTAAAGACTGCTTGGGTAGTGGAGTGGAGTACTGCTGGGGTAGGGGGAGCAGATGAGAGTGGAATCATCTGCATATTGTATGCATGTGGATGTTGGTAGGAATTGGGCAGATTGTTGATGAAGATGGAGAAAAGTAGGGGCCTAGGATAGATCCTTGTGGGACACCAATAGTGACAGGGAGTAGAGTGGATAGATGGCTGTCCCACAGTACAGCTTGTTTCCTATTAGTTAAATAGGAATTGAACCACTGTAAGGCTAGACAGTCCAGTGATAGAGATTTTAAGGTATCAAGGAGAAGTTGATGGTTGACCATATCAAATGCTTTTGAGAGGTCTAGAAACAGTGCGGAAGAGAATAGGTTTTTATTTCGATTTTTATTTATGGTATCAGAGAAGGAAAGAAGGGCAGTAGTAGTGCTGTGGTAGGGTCTGAAGCCATGTTGAGAGTCTACAAGCAGGTTGTTATTTAAGAGATAGTTTAGGAGTTGATGGTGAATACAGCGTTCCATTATTTTTGATAGAGGCGATAGAAGGGCAATAGGTCTAAAATTGGATAGTTCATTAGAGTTTCCACCTTTGTGGAGTGGAATAATGTGGGAGATTTTCCAGCAGGATGGAATTTTGGATTCTGTTATGGTTCTGTTTATTAAGATGGATACTGGGTATGCTATTTCTTTGCAGCTAATTGAAGGTATTCAGCTGGAAGTTTGTCAGCCGAGGGTGTACAGGGTTTTAGTTTAGACAGTAGTTTCTGTATATAGGTAGTTGAGACGGCTTCAAGTTTTAGTGTATAGGTATTGCTGGGGATGGGGGTAGTTTGGAGGGAGGGGGGTGGAGTCATAGTGCTTGCAAGTGAGTTAACAGTTTGAGAGAAGAAATTGTTAAAGGTGTTGGCTATGATGCTAGGTTGTTTTGTGCTAAGCTAGCTGGGGTAGGTGTTTTGGTATTGCCTGGGTGGAGAAGTTTATTAATTCCTGACCAGAATTTTTCGGTTTTGGTTATGGTTTTGTTGGTGTTGAAAGTTATAGTTTTTTTATCTAGGATGACAAGTTTCTTTGTTTTGTTTCTTAGATGTTTGAAGGTTTGATGGTCAGTGGGGTTTTAGTGGATCTCCATTTTGACCATGATTTATTTCTCGCTCTCATAGTTTGTTTAGTAATAGCAGAGAGCCAAGGAGCTGCTTTGGATCTGATTTTAACTAATCGGGATGGTGCATGTTGGTTTAGAATTTGTAAGAAGGTATTGTTGAAATGCGTTACTGCTTCATCTATTGGGAGGTATTTTAGGGTAGACCAGTTATATTCTTTGAGTTCAGTTTGAAAGGATGTGAGATTAAATGCTGTTTTATTATATTTAGTTCGATAAGTAGGTTGTTTAGGGATGTTGCATTTTGTTTAGCGATAAAGGTAAGGAGGTGGTCACTAATATTGTCAGGAGTATACCTGTTTTGTAGGAGAGGGGATTGTTGTTGGTTAGTATCCAGTCTAGGATTGTTTGTTTGTGGGTGGATTTATTTATTCTAGTAGGGGAGTTAATGGTTTGGTGAAAGTTAAAGAGGTTAAGGTGTGTGGTGGGTTTGGGGATATGCAGGAGTTCCAGTCGATATTAAAATCACCTAGGATTATGGTTTCCTGGGGGAAGGTGCTAGAAATCCAGCAAAGGATATTTTCTAGGGTGTGGATGTTCTTGCCTGGGATGATGTAGGAACATAAAATGTTTATAGATAAGGATGGGTTAATTTGGAGTATGGTGGATAGCATTTCAGCATTTCCTGGTGTAGGGGGAAGGAGTTAATTAAAGTTAGCTGAAGTTGGGATTTAAACAGGAGGGCCACTCCTCCACCTTTTTTATTAGGGCGGTCTAGTCTTAAGGTACTATATCCTGGGGGGGTGAATTCATTGTCTTTTGTACTAGGTTTAAGCCAGGTTTCTGTGAGACATAGGATATCAAAGGCATAGAAATCAATTAAGGCATGGAGTTGAGTGATTTTGTTGTTAATGCTACGGATATTAAGATGAGCAATTGAGAGGGAGTCTGAGGAAAAGTGTGGGTTAGAGTAGGTGGTACCTTGTTTTAGAGGGCTTAGCTTTTGGGGGGTATTGGGGCCAGGGTTGGGGTGGATATCTCCATATATAAGTAAAGGAGTTTGGGGTGGTTGTAGGGGTTTTGTATATTTGAATGGTATTAGAATGAGTTTCTTGGAGGTAGTGAGTTGGTAGTGGTGGGCTTTATGGTAGAGAGGGGGGAGATAGGGACAGGTTGCTAGTATGTTAATGTGTGATAGTTTGGGTAGGGGAAGTGTAGTTGTAGTGTGTTTGGTTGAAGATGGAGTTTGAAGTAGCATGAGATTTTCATAGGAGGTAAGGGTGTAGTAGTAAAGTAGAATGTTTAGGAGAAGAAGAGGAGAGAGAGTTTTTAGGGTTGAGGGCATAGTTATATAGAGTAGGAGGTTAGAGGTAATAGGTTAGTAGGGAAATAGGAAGGAAGGTTTCAAGAGAGGGTGTGGTTAAGGAAGTGAGGAATAAAATGGAGGATGTATTGGAGAGATGTTATAGGTTGGTGGGTACTAGGGGGTGTGTCTAGGGAAGTATAAAGGTAGGACCCCTGGGGGTGGGTGGGAATTGGGGGTAGGGAGGGGAGCGGAGTGAGCGTAGCGGAGCGGGAACAAGACGACCAGTAGCAGAAAACAATCAGTCAGGAGGTAGAGAACAGGTGGAAAAGTAAAGGTGGGTTAGAAAGGTAGGGAAGACGTGTGTGGGGTTAGTACTAAAATGCTGTATAGGGTAAAAAAGATGTGTTTAAGAAAGAAAGAAAGAAAACAAGATAAAAATCAGGTTAGAAGATTAAGAAGTTTTTTCAAGGATTTTTGAAATGGGGGATAGGATGGCTATGGGACGGAAATTAGTGAGGCGAACGGAGCGAGTTGAGCCCAAGAGCAGAAGAGGAGCGAGAGACTATCAGAGGAGCAGTATTAGTGAAGTGTAAGTAGTAGAAGGTTAAGTGGAGAGGGCCTGGACAAGGTGTGAGGAGTGGGCTAAAGGTATTAGGGGAAGAGTGAGGGACAGAGATGTGGGTACTGTGAGACAGAAGGAGAGAGTTGTTAGGTTTATTTCTTATCCTAGCACAATGGAGAGTTTTAAGTTAAAGTTTAAACTCAAATCAATGGAGAAGGGATGTTCTCTAGTGGACAATGCAGGAATGCAATGGCTCACCAGGGAATACTTGGGCTGATAAGATAGGGGGAGAGGAGAGCAATAGTAACAAAGAACAGTGTGAGGTATGGAAGATAGAGGAATAGAGTTGAGTGGGTTAGGCTGCTGGCATTCCTGACAGGGAGTATAATGCTACTGCTAGGAGAGTAAGAGTACAGTAGTTCTAGCTTAGCAGATGAACGTACTTTAAGTTCTTTTAGAGTCTCTTGGGTATGCTTTTCTTCGAAGGAGTTGAAGCAGCAGAGCGTATTGCTTTGGCAATAGGGAGTACAGCTTTAGTTAGGTCCAATTATCCACCCAGGCAAGAACACAGGGGGAAAGACTCAGGGCAAGAAAGCTGGAGGAAAGAAAAAAGATGGACAGGAAAACAAATATCAGTTAGTAGCAAGTTAAAATGCACTTTATCTACTACTATTGCTTAATTAAGGAGGAAGCTAGTAAGTGTAATTATACAGTCTACATAAAAAAGTAGTACAGAAGCATTCAAATTAGTCCAGTGGAACTAGATAAGGCATAAACATATACTAATTATTCTAGTCGAGCTAGTAATATGAGCAGAGCAAAGTCTGATACACAGTGCCTCACAACAGCGTTTCACAGAGCACGTGGAGGGTAGCGCATTGTTTGTAAAAGCTGTCGCCAGTAAATTAAAAAGTAGCACATGCGGTATCACACACTAATAAAGCACTATCTAGATTCAAACAACGTGTAACAGTTTAGTTTACAACAGTATTTGTGATCCATATACAGTGGCTCAAGTGCAGTAAAAGTAGTTCCAGTTAAAGGAGATATAGCTACACGTAAACTATCACATATAGATGGAACATTAACCTAATTTCCTACAGCAGTGGTAGTCTGGATAATCAAGCACTCCTAGCACAATATGGGGCTTTAACTGGATAAATTGAAAATAGATAGCACATGGTGAAGAAGCTGACGCTATCGTTTATATATGGAGAAACCCCTCATGAAGTCATAAGGTGTATGCATAGTACGCTCCCAGTTAGGAAAGCTGAATACTTGTAGCCTAATTTAAAGGTTTTGCGTATATCTGCGAAGATAGTCACTATTAGAACAGATATTGGTTAGTCTTGAGTACTTTAGTTTAAATTAATGGATAGCGCTTACCAGGGAAGGCAGTCACTATAAAACATCTAGTAGTTTTATCTATACAGCCTTCGAACAAACTGGTAACAACATCTAGTAGTTTTATCTATACAGCCTTCAACAAACTGGTAAACAAGGCAACAAAGATAGCGCTTTACCTGGGAAGGCAGTCGCTATCAAAAAAACATTTACAGACAAATCAAGGCAACGAAGATAGCGCTTCACCTGGGAAGGCAGTCGCTATCAAAAAACATTTACAGGTTCATCCATACAGCCTTCATGGTGCAATACAATAATCAAACAGCAATGTAACTGTGATATATACGAGAGACCAGCATATTAATTGGCGACAACAAGACAGGCAGAAGCAAGTCTGACACAACAGGACAAGCTAGTTTATGAAGTTCCGAGGACTTATACAATAAAATGCAGTAGCTTACTTATACACAATCTCTACTTACAGAGCGACACGCTCACAGCCGAGGATGCACAGCAGCCAGGAGCAGGCGAGATTAAAATGGCCAGGGATGAGGAGGGACTATTATAACTTTCTGGGGACGGATGGGGGCGGGGGGAGGAGCAGGAGTAAGATACTGGCAGGAACAGAGAGGACGAGCTATACGACTGCAGTATGGGGGGGGGTGATTTAACAGCTGAAACTGGAACAGACCAGGGAGTGAAGAGAGAGCAAAGGAGAGAGGCTAGAAACTGTAGAAGAGTAAGGAAAGGGCAGGATATGTAAATTGGATGAGAGATAGAGAGAGAGAGGGAGGGAGAGAGAGAGAAGAGAGGCATACACAAGGGGATCAAGTGGTGGAGATGTAGTAGAAGAGCACAGATATTGTAGGTGGGAATAAATAATAGGTAAGATGGAGAGAGAAGGAGAATAAAGGAAATAGAGTGCAGAGTAATACAAGTAAGTAAGATGGAGAGAGAAGGGAGAATAAAGGAAATAGAGTGCAGAGTAATACAAGGTAGCTGAGCCCAAGAGCAGAAGAGGAGCGAGAGACTATCAGAGGAGCAGTATTAGTGAAGTGTAAGTAGTAGAAGGTTAAGTGGAGAGGGCCTGGACAAGGTGTGAGGAGTGGGCTAAAGGTATTAGGGCAAGAGTGAGGGACAGAGATGTGGGTACTGTGAGACAGAAGGAGAGAGTTGTTAGGTTTATTTCTTATCCTAGCACAATGGAGAGTTTTAAGTTAAAGTTTAAACTCAAATCAATGGAGAAGGGATGTTCTCTAGTGGACAATGCAGGAATGCAATGGCTCACCAGGGAATACTTGGGCTGATAAGATAGGGGGAGAGGAGAGCAATAGTAACAAAGAACAGTGTGAGGTATGGAAGATAGAGGAATAGAGTTGAGTGGGTTAGGCTGCTGGCATTCCTGACAGGAGTATAATGCTACTGCTAGGAGAGTAAGAGTACAGTAGTTCTAGCTTAGCAAATGAACGTACTTTAAGTTCTTTTAGAGTCTCTTGGGTATGCTTTTCTGTGAAAGGAGTTGAAGCAGCAGAGCGTATTGCTTTGGCAATAGGGAGTACAGCTTTAGTTAGGTCCAATTATCCACCCAGGCAAGAACACAGGGGGAAAGACTCAGGGCAAGAAAGCTGGAGGAAAGAAAAAAGATGGACAGGAAAACAAATATCAGTTAGTAGCAAGTTAAAATGCACTTTATCTACTACTATTGCTTAATTAAGGAGGAAGCTAGTAAGTGTAATTATACAGTCTACATAAAAAAGTAGTACAGAAGCATTCAAATTAGTCCAGTGGAACTAGATAAGGCATAAACATATACTAATTATTCTAGTCGAGCTAGTAATATGAGCAGAGCAAAGTCTGATACACAGTGCCTCACAACAGCGTTTCACAGAGCACGTGGAGGGTAGCGCATTGTTTGTAAAGCTGTCGCCAGTAAATTAAAAAGTAGCACATGCGGTATCACACACTAATAAAGCACTATCTAGATTCAAACAACGTGTAACAGTTTAGTTTACAACAGTATTTGTGATCCATATACAGTGGCTCAAGTGCAGTAAAAGTAGTTCCAGTTAAAGGAGATATAGCTACACGTAAACTATCACATATAGATGGAACATTAACCTAATTTCCTACAGCAGTGGTAGTCTGGATAATCAAGCACTCCTAGCACAATATGGGGCTTTAACTGGATAAATTGAAAATAGATAGCACATGGTGAAGAAGCTGACGCTATCGTTTATATATGGAGAAACCCCTCATGAAGTCATAAGGTGTATGCATAGTACGCTCCCAGTTAGGAAAGCTGAATACTTGTAGCCTAATTTAAAGGATTTATATATCTGCGAAGATAGTCACTATTAGAACAGATATTGGTTAGTCTTGAGTACTTTAGTTTAAATTAATGGATAGCGCTTACCAGGGAAGGCAGTCACTATAAAACATCTAGTAGTTTTATCTATACAGCCTTCGAACAAACTGGTAACAACATCTAGTAGTTTTATCTATACAGCCTTCAACAAACTGGTAAACAAGGCAACAGAGATAGCGCTTTACCTGGGAAGGCAGTCGCTATCAAAAAAACATTTACAGACAAATCAAGGCAACGAAGATAGCGCTTCACCTGGGAAGGCAGTCGCTATCAAAAAACATTTACAGGTTCATCCATACAGCCTTCATGGTGCAATACAATAATCAAACAGCAATGTAACTGTGATATATACGAGAGACCAGCATATTAATTGGCGACAACAAGACAGGCAGAAGCAAGTCTGACACAACAGGACAAGCTAGTTTATGAAGTTCCGAGGACTTTTACAATAAAATGCAGTAGCTTACTTATACACAATCTCTACTTACAGAGCGACACTCACAGCCGAGGATGCACAGCAGCCAGGAGCGAGATTAAAAATGGCACCCAGGGATGAGGAGGGACTATTATAACTTTCTGGGGACGGATGGGGGCGGGGGGAGGAGCAGGAGTAAGATACTGGCAGGAACAGAGAGGACGAGCTATCGACTGCAGTATGGGGGTGATTTAACAGCTGAAACTGGAACAGACCAGGGAGTGAAGAGAGAGCAAAGGAGAGAGGCTAGAAACTGTAGAAGAGTAAGGAAAGGGCAGGATATGTAAATTGGATGAGAGATAGAGAGAGAAAGAGAGAGGGAGGGAGAGAGAGAGAAGAGAGGCATACACAAGGGGATCAAGTGGTGGAGATGTAGTAGAAGAGCACAGATAATGCAGGTGCGCATAAACAATAGGTAAGACGAAGAGAGAAGGAGAATAAAGGAAATAGAGTGCAGAGTAATACAAGTAAGTAAGATGGAGAGAAAGGAGAATAAAGGAAATAGAGTGCAGAGTAATACAAGGTAGCTGAGCCCAAGAGCAGAAGAGGAGCGAGAGACTATCAGAGGAGCAGTATTAGTGAAGTGTAAGTAGTAGAAGGTTAAGTGGAGAGGGCCTGGACAAGGTGTGAGGAGTGGGCTAAAGGTATTAGGGGAAGAGTGAGGGACAGAGATGTGGGTACTGTGAGACAGAAGGAGAGAGTTGTTAGGTTTATTTCTTATCCTAGCACAATGGAGAGTTTTAAGTTAAAGTTTAAACTCAAATCAATGGAGAAGGGATGTTCTCTAGTGGACAATGCAGGAATGCAATGGCTCACCAGGGAATACTTGGGCTGATAAGATAGGGGGAGAGGAGAGCAATAGTAACAAAGAACAGTGTGAGGTATGGAAGATAGAGGAATAGAGTTGAGTGGGTTAGGCTGCTGGCATTCCTGACAGGGAGTATAATGCTACTGCTAGGAGAGTAAGAGTACAGTAGTTCTAGCTTAGCAGATGAACGTACTTTAAGTTCTTTTAGAGTCTCTTGGGTATGCTTTTCTTGAAAGGAGTTGAAGCAGCAGGCGTATTGCTTTGGCAATAGGGAGTACAGCTTTAGTTAGGTCCAATTATCCACCCAGGCAAGAACACAGGGGGAAAGACTCAGGGCAAGAAAGCTGGAGGAAAGAAAAAAGATGGACAGGAAAACAAATATCAGTTAGTAGCAAGTTAAAATGCACTTTATCTACTACTATTGCTTAATTAAGGAGGAAGCTAGTAAGTGTAATTATACAGTCTACATAAAAAAGTAGTACAGAAGCATTCAAATTAGTCCAGTGGAACTAGATAAGGCATAAACATATACTAATTATTCTAGTCGAGCTAGTAATATGAGCAGAGCAAAGTCTGATACACAGTGCCTCACAACAGCGTTTCACAGAGCACGTGGAGGGTAGCGCATTGTTTGTAAAAGCTGTCGCCAGTAAATTAAAAAGTAGCACATGCGGTATCACACACTAATAAAGCACTATCTAGATTCAAACAACGTGTAACAGTTTAGTTTACAACAGTATTTGTGATCCATATACAGTGGCTCAAGTGCAGTAAAAGTAGTTCCAGTTAAAGGAGATATAGCTACACGTAAACTATCACATATAGATGGAACATTAACCTAATTTCCTACAGCAGTGGTAGTCTGGATAATCAAGCACTCCTAGCACAATATGGGGCTTTAACTGGATAAATTGAAAATAGATAGCACATGGTGAAGAAGCTGACGCTATCGTTTATATATGGAGAAACCCCTCATGAAGTCATAAGGTGTATGCATAGTGCTCCCAGTTAGGAAAGCTGAATACTTGTAGCCTAATTTAAAGGTTTTCATTATATCTGCGAAGATAGTCACTATTAGAACAGATATTGGTTAGTCTTGAGTACTTTAGTTTAAATTAATGGATAGCGCTTACCAGGGAAGGCAGTCACTATCAAACATCTAGTAGTTTTATCTATACAGCCTTCGAACAAACTGGTAACAACATCTAGTAGTTTTATCTATACAGCCTTCAACAAACTGGTAAACAAGGCAACAAAGATAGCGCTTTACCTGGGAAGGCAGTCGCTATCAAAAAAACATTTACAGACAAATCAAGGCAACGAAGATAGCGCTTCACCTGGGAAGGCAGTCGCTATCAAAAAACATTTACAGGTTCATCCATACAGCCTTCATGGTGCAATACAATAATCAAACAGCAATGTAACTGTGATATATACGAGAGACCAGCATATTAATTGGCGACAACAAGACAGGCAGAAGCAAGTCTGACACAACAGGACAAGCTAGTTTATGAAGTTCCGAGGACTTATACAATAAAATGCAGTAGCTTACTTATACACAATCTCTACTTACAGAGCGACACGCTCACAGCCGAGGATGCACAGCAGCCAGGAACGGGCGAGATTAAAAATGGCGCCCAGGGATGGGGAGGGACTATTATAACTTTCTGGGGACAGATGGGGTGGGGGGAGGAGTAGGAGTAAGATACTGGCAGGAACAGAGAGGACGAGCTATACGACTGCAGTATGGGGGGGGGGATTTAACAGCTGAAAATGGAACAGACCAGGGAGTGAAGAGAGAGCAAAGGAGAGAGGCTAGAAAATGTAGAAGAGTAAGGAAAGGGCAGGATATGTAAATTGGATGAGAGATAGAGAGAGACAGAGAGAGGGAGGGAGAGAGAGAGAGAGAAGAGAGGCATACACAAGGGGATCAAGTGGTGGAGATGTAGTAGAAGAGCACAGATATTGTAGGTGGGAATAAATAATAGGTAAGATGGAGAGAGAAGGGAGAATAAAGGAAATAGAGTGCAGAGTAATACAAGTAAGTAAGATGGAGAGAGAAGGGAGAATAAAGGAAATAGAGTGCAGAGTAATACAAGGTAGCTGAGCCCAAGAGCAGAAGAGGAGCGAGAGACTATCAGAGGAGCAGTATTAGTGAAGTGTAAGTAGTAGAAGGTTAAGTGGAGAGGGCCTGGACAAGGTGTGAGGAGTGGGCTAAAGGTATTAGGGGAAGAGTGAGGGACAGAGATGTGGGTACTGTGAGACAGAAGGAGAGAGTTGTTAGGTTTATTTCTTATCCTAGCACAATGGAGAGTTTTAAGTTAAAGTTTAAACTCAAATCAATGGAGAAGGGATGTTCTCTAGTGGACAATGCAGGAATGCAATGGCTCACCAGGAATACTTGGGCTGATAAGATAGGGGGAGAGGAGAGCAATAGTAACAAAGAACAGTGTGAGGTATGGAAGATAGAGGAATAGAGTTGAGTGGGTTAGGCTGCTGGCATTCCTGACAGGGAGTATAATGCTACTGCTAGGAGAGTAAGAGTACAGTAGTTCTAGCTTAGCAGATGAACGTACTTTAAGTTCTTTTAGAGTCTCTTGGGTATGCTTTTCTTCGAAAGGAGTTGAAGCAGCAGAGCGTATTGCTTTGGCAATAGGGAGTACAGCTTTAGTTAGGTCCAATTATCCACCCAGGCAAGAACACAGGGGGAAAGACTCAGGGCAAGAAAGAGAGCGACACGCTCACAGCCGAGGATGCACAGCAGCCAGGAACGGGCGAGATTAAAAAAAAACTATTTTTTCTTAGAAATATTTCATTTTTAGTTAATTGTAAGCCCCTTTTTGACTAAATTTATCCTTCCTCCTTAAATTTTTTAGTCAGGCCTTCCTTCCCTCCCACCCCCCCCCCCCCCGTCAGGGTGTGTGTGTGTGTGTGTGAGGTTTTTATTGCTTATACTTTACTTTTAATTGTTTGTTTGGGACTGTGTGTGTTATCCACTATGTCCAAAGAGCAGAGGGTCTCAGGCTTTATGAAGTGTGACTCGTGTTGTCAGAAGATGTCTCTGACAGACGGTCACACTTCTTGTTTATACTGCCTGGGACCTCTCCACCTGCAGGACTCCTGTGCAATATGTCATTCTTTTAGCCAGAGAGTCCTGCAGGAAAGGAGAAACAAACTCATTTTAAGGGGACTCCTTAAACCGGAGGGCTCCCCGGCCAAATCGGCTCCGGGAAAGCCTTCCAAGTCTAAGGCCCAGGCTTCTGTACCAAAGCCTTCGGCCTTGGCTCCGACTTTGTCTTTGACCTTGGTGTCGGTGCCGATACTTCTTTGGTCACCTTGGTGTCGGTTCCAAGTACTGGCTCTGACCACCATGTGGCCCAGGCTTCGGTGTCGGCGCCGATCGGCTCCGACGCCGCTACTTCGATGCCTGCATCGGCTCCGGCTGGAGCTGTTGCATCTAGATCTTCTCTTGGAGCCAAAAAGTTATCGGCTCCGACTGGATCAGTGGGTTTGTCGGCTCCGATGGTTCCTTCGAGGAAGAGGTCCAGGTCCCCCTCTTTGGAACCGATTCTGTCGGCTCCGGCCTCACCTCTTCTTTCGGAACGGAGCCATCGGAGCCGATCATCTAGGTCGTCCAGGTTATCTGACCATGATTTAGAGAGGGTGGTAAGCAGATTATTAAAATCACAGGCACTGGTCCAGATGCTTCATAGTCCATCTCAACAGACGACTATTAGTCCACACCCCCTTCAAGTTCCTCCTTCGACTCTACAACAGAGTTTGGAGCTGGAGTCTATGGGAATAGTTACGGCTATGGCTGAGGGGCAGATACCCCCTCCTTCTGCACCTTCAGCATCTACTCTTATCTCCTCCTTGAGACCTTCCTTGGAGGGATTCAGTGGTCGGGCTTCCCTGGTCTCCTCCGAGGGGGTGAGTGGCATCGGACCCTTGTCCGACCCCGCTCTTCCCCTTGGAGCTTCGGCCTTGGTGAGCTCGGCTCCGACATCTGCCTCAGAGCCTTCCCTTTCAGTGGGCCCGGGAGTCCCAGTTTCTTCGGAACGGGTTCTCTCGGATCTCCCTGGGAGGGGGGCCTTCGAGGTGATGAAGAGTGTGCTGGCCACTGGGCTCAGTCAGCAGTCTATTCCCTTAGCTCCTCCCTCTACAGTGCCTGTCGATATCTCTTCCATCTCTCTTGCTCCCGGACCTAGAGATCCACCACCTCAGGTTTCCCCACTGGGAAGAACTCCCTCTTCCGAGGATTCTCCTGACCAGTCAGGAGATCCTCCGTGCAAGAGGACTTGTAAGAGGAAACACCTGGACTCCCCTGAGTCTACCACTTCAGATACCGATTTAGATGAGTCGGAGGGATCCCCAAGATCCCCCTCTGAGGATGTCTCCTTTTCAGACATCCTAGAACTCCTAAAACAGAGGGGAAACTGGCCCTCCATAAATCCCTCCGAGGATGAGTCGGTATACCTAGAGGCGTTTGAATCTCGACCCTCCACCTCCTGGGTGTCTCCACCTTTTGACCCCCTTATGGAGGTTATTGCTCAAAAGGCTTGGGCTGCTCCTGATTCTGTAGAGCCAGTTCCTAGGAGGCCGTCTAAATTTATTGCAGCCCCTTCTGAAAAGCAAAAAAGCAATTCCTTACAAAAGGTGTCCCTGTTGATGCCATGGTGGTGGCGGCTGCCACTAAGAAGGAACTTGCAGATCCTTCCGTACCAGTCCATCCTCCTAATAAGGATTCTAGGACCATGGATAGGTATGGTAAACGGATGTTCTCCTCAGCGACTTTTGCCATGCGTTCGCTGAACTATTTATGTCACTTCACCAGACTCCAAAGGGACATCCTTAAAGAACTAGGTGAAGTAGTGCAGGATCCTACGGCTACAGGGGCTCAAGAAAAGATTGCTTCTCAGCTAGGAATCCTTAATTCTATAGCTAACTCCTCCATGCGACTGATCTCGTATGCAGCAGATGGAGCGAGTAGAGCCGCGGGTACAGGAGTGGCTCTTAGACGTCAATCCTGGATGCGGCTCTGTAATTTTGCAGATCCCTTTAAGGCGTCCTTCACGAATTCTCCCTTTGATGGGTCAGCATTGTTTGGCCCTCAAGTGAAGGATACATTGACCAGGTGTGAGCAGGACGGCAAGACTCTTTCTGCCGTAGGGGTCCGTTTTTCTACCCCCTCTAAACCTTACCCCAAAGGTCAGAAGGGCGGAAAAATGTGGTTCCGTAAATCCCAGGGTGTCACGCCAGATGCACGTGGTCAGTTTACCCCTAGAGGCAGAGGGGGTAATAATAACAGACGCCACTCTAGAGGCAGAGGGGGTCCACAAAACCAGGGAAGCAGAGAGCCTCTCTCTGACAAGCCCTTCCAGCATCCCTGAGATGTTGCCCGGCTGTCCATCCTTGGAGGCAGTCGGGGGAAGACTATTGCTGTACCCAGAAGCCTGGCGTTCCCTCTCTCAAGACAGATGGGTACAGTCGATCATATCCGAGGGTTACAAAATTCCTTTCGAGGAAAGTCCTTTCACTCACAAAAATTCCCTTCCAGATGTGCCACCCGTCTAAGGGAAATTGCAAAGTTAGAAGTATCAAAGCTTCTACAAAAAAGGGCCATTCAGCCAGTTACAACAGACCATTCAGAGCCCGGAATCTACTCAAGATTCTTTTGGTCCCCAAAAGACGGAGACTGGAGACCAATATGGGATCTCAGCAGACTCAACAAGTCTGTGAGAAAGACAAGATTTCGAATGGTCACACTTCAATCAATTTTGCCCTTCCTAGACAAGGACAACTGGATGTGCTCAATAGACCTTCAGGACGCGTACTATCACATAAAAATTCACAGACGCTCCAGAAGGTTTCTCCGCTTTCGGCTGGGGTCCAGTCATTTTCAATTCAGAGCCCTGCCCTTTGGTCTCACTACAGCCCCCAGAGTGTTCACCAAATGTATGGCAGTGGTCACGGCTCACCTGAGACGTCAAGGATTCCAGGTGTTTCCATATCTCGACGACTGGCTCCTTTCAGCAACCACCAGGCATCAACTTCTCCAAGCCAGGGATTACACCCTAAATCTCTGCACTCAATTAGGAATTTCGATCAACTACGAAAAATCCTCCTTATTGCCCTGCCAGTCTATTACTTTCCTAGGCGCAAACTTAAACACTGTTCGGATGTCAGCAACCCTCACAGACCAAAGAATCTCAGATATCCAAAGTCATGTGCGGATCATCCTTGCCAGCAAAAAGGTGCAAGCCAGAATGGTTCTGAAGGTGTTGGGCCTCATGGCTGCAGCCATTACCCTTCTTCCCTTGGCCCGCTTCTACATGCGTCTTCTTCAATGGATGTTGTTCACCCAGTGGTCTTACCAACAACTTCCCATGCATCACCAAATCCTGGTGACACAAATTTGCAAGAATCAACTATCATGGTGGATTTCTTCAACCCAGATTCATCAAGGCAGACCCTTTGTATTCCCGGCCCCGGTAGCCACAGTCACTATGGACGCCTCCCTGATCGGGTGGGGGGGGTCATTATCAGGGCAGGATGGTTCATGGGACGTGGCAACCGTTCGAATACCACCTGCACATAAATGTCCTAGAGATGAGAGCAGTGCTTTTAATGTTGCAAGCCCTCAACGACTTTCTTCCCTTAGGAACAATTGCAGTTCACACAGACAACATGTCTGTAGTATGGTATATCAACAAACAGGGCGGAACCAAGTCCTACCCCTTGTGTCGAGAAGCTCTCAGACTTTGGCAATGGGCGATCTCCTCTCATCGGTTTCTGGTAGCAACGCATATCCCTGGGAAAACCAACATTCTAGCGGACAGATTGAGCAGAGCTATTCTCATGCCTCACGAGTGGTCTCTCAAACAATCTATAGTGGAGGAGATTTTTCTAGAATGGGGCCACCCATGTTGCAATCTTTTTGTTACTCCCCAAAACAGCAAATGCCCAGACTTCTTTTCTCTCTTCCCACTGCCAGGCCATCCCCCCAGAGATGCTCTAAACCAGGATTGGCCCCAGGGACTTCTTTATGCCTTTCCTCCTTTTCTGTTGATTCCACAAGTACTCCAGAAAGCCACCGTTTTGAGAGCCAAAATGATTCTCATTGCTCCCTATTGGCCTCGACAAATTTGGTTTCCGTTCATCCATCGTCACCTATTGGTGCAGCCGTGGCATCTGGACCCAGTGCCAGACCTTCTGATTTACCAATCGGGTCAGCTGCATCGGTCTCTTCCTTCTCTCAACCTCACAGCTTGGTTGCTCCACTTCCTTCCTTAGCCAGGCTTCCTATGATCTCTAATCCTGTTAGGGATATCATAGTGGCTTCCCTTAAATCCTCTACTAGAAGGATTTATACTAGCAAGTGGAAACGCTTCTCTTGTTGGGCAAAAGCTAAAAATATAGATCCCTTTACTGCCCCTGTTCATGCAGTTTTGGATTTCTTAGCGGAAATCTTTCACTCGGGCTCTTCATCTTCCACGGTCAAAGTTCAGTTGACTGCTATCTCGAACTTTCATGTCGGGTTTGCAGATCACAACATTATGTCCCACAGGCTTTGTAGAGCCTTTCTAAAAGGATTTTTTCTCCTTAAACCTCCAATCAGGAGTCCTCCTCCTCAATGGGACCTAAATCTAGTGCTGACATCCTTAATTCTTCCTCCCTTCGAGCCAGCTGTTTCATGTTCCCTGAAGTTTCTTTCATGGAAAACACTCTTCCTTGTTGCTATTACCTCAGCAAGGAGAGTGTCAAAACTTCATGCTCTCTCTGTTCGTCCCCCTTATTTGGTCTTCCGCAAAGACAGGGTATCCTTGAGAACTAATCCAACCTTTTTGCCTAAGGTGGCCTCGAAAAATAATTTGAACCAATCTATTGACCTCCCTGTATTTTTCCCTAATTACTCAAACAGATCAGAACAAAAGTTACATTATCTTGATGTTCACCGCCAACTCAGATATTATTTGGACAGAACAAAACAATTCAGGAAATCCGATCAGCTCTTTCTTTCTTATGCTGAAAATAAGAAAGGCCTTCCTGTCTCCAAAGTGACCTTATCTAGATGGCTTTCTTCCACCATCTCTGAAATCTATCAGCTCAGGGGAAAACAGCTGTGCTCAAAACCAAAAGCGCATTCAACCAGAAGCTTAGCCACTTCCACAGCTTTTCAGGCTAGACTTCCTTTAGACACTATTTGTGCAGCAGCCACTTGGGCCACTCCTCATACCTTTGTTTCTCATTACAAATTGGATTTGGCCTCCAGGAATAGAGCCAGTTTTGGCTCTACAGTTCTCAAGAGTCTGTTCCATTGAGCCACCCAGGATAGAGGTGCTAGGGACGCGGTCCCATCAAGCAAGAATGAAGGCGAGATTGACAACTTAACATTGAGAAGTTATATACCTACCATAACGTTCCATGTTAGTTGTCTTCTCCCGCCTTCTTTCTTGCGACCCTCCCTCCTGCCCCCTGGCCTGGACAGACCTTTTTCTCCCTATATGGAAGATTGCTTCTTAAGACCAGCTACTTGTCTGGTCTTCTTTATAGCCCATCCTTTAGGCTTTTTGCCTTTCTTTCCTTCTGGGAAGTTTTTTGTGCTAGGTGCTATTGCCTATAGGTACCAAACGAGATCTGGGTACTTACCGCCGTGCATCATGGGATATGGGGCTGCCTCAAGCTGGTAAAAGTGACTCTCGAGCTTAGCAAAGTGCCGAGTCGGAGCCGAGCATCGGCTCCGAACCCATCAAGCAAGAAAGAAGGCGAGAGAAGACAACTAACATGGAACGTTATGGTAGGTACATAACTTCTCATTCTCTTCCCCACCCTCATCTGCATAACTAATGATTATTCATATACTATGGGTATGTTTTTCTCAAAACTTAATGTTGGGACTTCTGTTCTATTATTGTTCATATATTTAATTGGTTGCATATTAACATACATTGTTCAAATACCATTGTTGGCAGCCTGTTGGCATTAATGTAACTGCCATTCTGTTACAATGCTTACTGTTATTTATTTATTTTATTTATTTTACATTTTTTTTAGCTTACATTTGTTGACCGGGCTAGTCTAACTGGATATATGTCCATTTTCAGTAGAGGCCCAGGGAGATAAGCTCCAAAACAGACATGAACAGACAAGATCCATAATGTTACAAAGACAACAGACACAGAAGAAATATTTCTACACATTTAATAGAGACTAATTACAATATTTAGAGCTAATTTTTATTATTTTATTTATTAATGTTATTCCATTTATGCATGTGTTCTGTTTGCTATACAACTGTTTTAAATCTGTTAGTTTGGGTTAATTGAAACACCCATGCATGCTGTTATAACAAATTTTGAAATGTTTTGTTCATGACTAACCAATATATCTTGGATAACCTCAGCACCATCACATGGTTGAAAGGCAGATCCTGGCAGATCTGCCTGTCCCACCTCATCTGGCCATGGCTCTGGGCCCCAGCACATCTGGCACCCAACCTGCAACTTCCTCCTCTGCTGGTCCTGTACCACGTTTGGGTGGAACTGCCTCAGGGGATGGGGCCTGTCCCCACCCTGGGTGCGGGTGCAGAGAGGAGCATGTCACTCACCACATGTTCTGGGGTATGGTACGCAAAGTCATTCATTCTGAGTTGGATGGATGGCTGCTCCAGATAGAGGGCCACCTGGCACATCTAGAGGGGCAGGCTGCCCTGTTGTCTAACCCCCAGCACAGCCACCTTCAGTGAAGGTACAGTGGTGACTGCCCATGGGTGGGGAACTCATTCCCATTGTATCTATTTGGGGGATCCTGGGCCTCTGATTTCCAACCACCCTCCCCATCCAAGGTGTTTACCCCAGCATGTGTCATATACTGCCCCTGTCTGCAGTCTTATGTCATCTGTCAAACAAAAAAATCATTGCCCCATGCATACCTCTACATTTTGCCCCCATGTCCAGTAATGTAAATCAATCAACACTCAAATTACTGTACAAATGTATGTTGCCAACACCCATCCCTGTGTGGTGTCAGGCTGTAAATTCCAAATTTTCCACATCAGTCACAACTGTTGCTGCAGTAGAAATCTAGAGCTATGGTCCTTTCCTACACCCATCCTGCATATCTCTATCTGGCTTTCCTAATGTTTTACCCCCGGCTTATCCCAATTTCACCACTTTCCTATCACTCTTTTTTCTTTTCTAAGCTAAGAGCACTTAACTGTCTGTTAGCAAGCTTAGCTTTGCACAAAACTGTGCAAACCCGCTTACAACTGCTTAAAAGTGCATTAATCACTCTGTCACCATCAGCCCTTGCTCTGGCCAGAAACAAAACAATCAGCCCTGCCAAGACTCAAACCCATGATCTTTGTGCACTATAAACACAGCAATGTACTACTACATCATCTGAGTTGTGGGGGGTTGGAATGCTTTTACAACCATATCACGCAATATAATCATTTAACATTAATGAAAAGTCATCACTACCAAGCCTTGAACCCAGGACCCTGTACACTAGAATTACAGCAACGTAATGCTATACAATCTGAGCTGTGGGAATTTGTAATGCTTTTACAAACATATCATGCATTACAGTCATTTAACATAAGGGGAAAAATACACTTCCCTGGCAAGTCTTAAAGCTAGGACCCTATGCACTCAAATTACAAAAACTACCACTACTCCACATGAGCTGTGAGAATTAGATATGCTTTCATTAAATATATCATGCAGGATGGTCATCCAACATTAGGGAAAAACATGTCGAATTAGTAATGTTTTATATATATATATATATATATATATATATATATATGTATATATATATATATATATATATATATATATATATATATATAAAATATATATATATATATATATATATATATATATATAAATAACTATATATATATATATATATATATATATATATATATATATATATATATGGCTCTATGCTGATAGATTGAAAGTACGTTTCAGTGAAACATACACGAGCAAACTCACATTCGAGAAAAAAAAAGCCAAAAAACCTACACAAATAAAACACTACTTACGTTTATGCAGGGGGCAAGGCCCCCTGCACCCCCCATGTTGGAGGCTGTGCCCCCCAACATCACCCTACTTGAATATTCTCAATATTTTTGATAAAATGCACTTTCGTGTAAGTGAATTTGCTCAAGTACGATTCGCTTAAACGTACTTTCGATGTTCAAACCAGGACCCATATATATATATATATATATATATATATATATATATATATATATATATATATGTATGTATGGGTTCATTTCAAAATCCTGAAAGCTCAAAATCCTGAATCTCAAAATCCTGAACTCAAAATCCTGAAAGCTCAAAATACTGAAAACTCATAATACTGAATCTCATAATACTGAAAAAATACAGGACACCAGCACTGACTGTATTGCAGCAGAAATACATACAAAAACAAAGAAAAGATAAACAATATCAGTCTAAACCCACTATACGCAGGGGTGCAAGCCACCCTGCACCCCCCATGTGGAGCCTGTGAGATTGCACTTCACTACACTAAGATGAGTTATGTTGTAGTATAGTATATTAAAAGGGAACATTACTAAGATTACAACAGGCAGTCATAAAGTATGTAATGGTATGTTTGCCATTTTCTTCTGTGAAGTGCGACCTCAGACTTGATATATTTAAGTAGCAGGGGGTGTGGGGTGCAGGGGGCTTGCCCCCATTTTTTAATTGTAGATGAGTAATATGTTTCTGTATATATTTCTGCTGAAATGCAGTCAGTGTTGGTGTCCTGTATGTTTTTCAGTATTATGAGATTCAGTATTATGAGTTTTCAATATTTTGAGCTTTCAGGATTTTGAAATTCAGGATTTTGATCTTTCAGGATTTTAAAGTGAACCCATGTATGTATGTATATATATATATATATATATATATATATATATATATATATATATATATGTGTGTGTGTATATCTATATATATATATATACACACACACACACACACACACACACACACACACACACACACACACACACACACACAATTATATTCATATATATATATATATATATATATATATATATATATATATATATACTCAACCTCTTACTACAAGACATCTGCACAAAGCCTGAAAAAGTGGGGGGATAAAGGCCAAACAATAGTGACATATTTGAAATATGGATATTATAACTTTAGAAGTTTACTAGAGTATCATGGTTTGTTTTAACATATTTAACACATTTTCTGATTGTCAGGTCTGAACACAAATCATTGCCATCACTTATGGATGTCAGTGGTCACATCATCCCAGTGATTTGTCAGAAACCCACAACTGTTATGGGTGGCAAACCAAAAATATGAGCTATGCATCTGGTCAATGTATAGAAATCTGGACAGTGGAGAGGTATGACTGCAGTCATGTAACAGAAGTAAAAAAACACTGAGAGCTGCCAATCATGTCACCCAACACCTTCTAAAATACAGTCAGACCAACACAACACAACCTCAAATCAGCTCTGAGGAATTACGCATGCATTTGCAAATATACCATGCACTACAGGGATGTAACTGTATGGAAAAGCAGACATTGGTGAGAAATTGCTCATCCTCAACCATTTGCACCACAGTTACTGCAACATACCAGTACCCCACCTGAACACTAGAGTATAATGACTGTTTTCACAAACATATTCTGATTGCCAGTCACACACTACATCTACATATACTGCCCCAAGTCAAAGTGCACTGTGGATCCTGAGGTGTTACAAGACATTTCTCAGTCTGCCCCTACAAACATATACAGCTGATAGACCACCAATGGCTGTAGCAGCATGCAGAGATAGAAAAGGATCTATGATGCTCACATATTCCCCTCTCCCTATGCAGCCCAACAAACATTTGCACACTATATTGCTACACAATCTTGACAGTCTGGTAATGATGACCAGACATACATAACTCTCAACTGTACAGATTTCCACAGAATGTCCAGGTTGTGGGACCATATTTATGGCCACTGCCTCATAACACTTCTGGGATTCTGCTAAATCACTGGGATGACATCAGGAGTGAAGTCACTAAATAATGATATATCTTACCTCTGAACCTCTTACTGCAAGACATCTGGACAAAGCCTAACATACTTGGGAGACAGGGGGTCAAAAAGGGGGACATATCTTACATAATAGTGTTACAAACTGAAACAGTTGTTGGTGTTACAGGGTTTGTTGTAACATAACTTTTCTGAAGGATATGAAGTCTGAAACACAAATGGATGTCAATATTTAGTGACTTCAATCCTCACATTATCCTACTGATTTCTCAGAAACAAAAATTTTCTGAGGAACAGATCACACATAAGAGGGCAAACCTCTGGGCATTCTGCAGATATCTGGATAGCTGAGAGGTATGTCATAGACATATCACTGTCAGACATCAAGTCACACAGAAAATGCATGTCCAGACAAACCCTGCTAATCTAGCAATCTTCTAAGTGTATAACAGCAATACTTACAATCTGTACCTAATTCTGGAACATTCTCCCCCATTTTGTTGGACTTTCTCCACATTCTTTGTTCTAAGAAGTATTCCTACCTACCTTCTGTGAAGCTGTAGCCCTCACACCTCCATAATGTCCTCCTCACAAGCAAGGAAAAGGAGCAAGGCCCACATGAAGGACCTAATTATAGCACTGTATTGTTATGGCATTGGCTAATGGAAAGACAACACAGCTGTTCTCGATGCAATTAGAAAGTGGGCGACACCAATTGATGTGCAGGCCATAACCTGCTTATGAGCATTAACTACAAAAGGCAAGCTGCTGCCTATGTAAAACAGGTCTGAACCTTTCTACACAAAGACAGACTGTGACTACACAAACCTAAACATTTGCATTATTCTGAGAAAAATCTTCAGCACTATAACAGGTATGTCAATCAATTAAGCATGTAATGGAATGCAGAAGGGGGGATGCAATAATGTGAAATAGGAAGTTAAACAATAGGTCTCAGCAAGACTTGCTGGACTCGCATGTTGCTGTCCAGAACCTATGGCCATTCCTGCTGGCCCTGTCTGCAATGACATAGATCACAGCTCTGGCCCCTGAGTTACCCCAGCAAAGGTCAGCTCACATATGACTACTACTGAAGTGTCTGTTTTTCAATACTGGCTGTGACACTGCTAGGCCAGTTACCTGGGATGTTGTAAATATTCATATGTCACCTGTGAATGCTACTATGATACATATGTTTGTCTTACAAATGTAAGAGACTTATATAGGGTATGTGCATAGTAAACAACTAGCACAAAAGTGTGTGTGTTGAGCTGTATGTTATCTACTGAGCTCATACCTTTCAACTGTCCAGAGTTTTTCAAACTGACCACATGTTTGCCTCATATTTGTAGTCAATGCCTCATACAGTTGTGTTTTGTCTGGCAAGTCACTGGCAACCCGGTAAAGACTGATGTCATAACATAATAGCATACATTTGAATGTCAGATGTCATATCCTTCAGAGTATTCCTGTGAATGCGAAAACAACTTTGCTAGCAACTAAGTGTGTTACAGATAGATTTATAAATTGCCACTATTTTCTGGCCTTTGCCCCCCCATTGTTGTATACCTTTGTCCAGATGTCTTGCTCTAACAGGTTGCGAGGTATGACTGAGCTGCAAGACTGTAAACACAGTGTGCCATACTGACAAAGAACAGAAATGTATATCAAGTATTACCTGCACACATGTATGTATTAATAGTAGAAACTGGAAGCCTAAAACATACAGACATGACTTGCAAAATGTCAAGTAAATAGGCTGTACTTGTTTTACAAATGTGTTATCTTAGTTCCAGCGCACCAAACAGACATAAATGTGTACATCTACTGTTTGTTGTATTGCCTTCAAACATAAATAATTACTAGGTTGTTTATAATTACTAAGTTGAAACTGGAAGAGTGTTTAACTTTGTTATAACTTCCAGTGCTACACACACATCAGACAGATATGTACAACTGACATTGGTGCACCTTGTTTGCTGTAACATTCACTACATCCTGACCTGATAAATATAGCTTTGTTTCAATAACCTGAACAGTAATCCAGGCCATCTCTTTTGGAGAGGGTTCTCCTGCACCCTAGTGGCAGGAGTGTGTAGTTAGAAGTTGTCTGACTGAAGAATGCTGTAGCAGGGCTCTGTCTGGGCTTTACTATTGGTTAACTGGTTAATCCATTGAAATTAATTTGCTCTTGATTGCTATTTCATATTTAAGTGTGTAGCTGTTCACATGTGTTACACTGACCTAAAATGATTTTAAATATCTTTAGCATAGTCTGGTTACAGGCTATGTTACAGTCACATCTGTTTGTGTGATTCTTGTGTTTCCTGATAAACATCTAGTGTTGTCCAGAGCATGCCTGCACTTACTGGTAGTAGGTGAACTGGTTGGCACTGGTCTACCATATGATGCTGAGCTATGAGCTCAGGGACAAGGGTTGATCAGTCACTCCCAGTGTTCCTATTTTACCATCGTTGTTGTGGTATGTAAACCCAGCATGTGCATGGCTTTGTGCCTTTGTGCAGTTTTAACACTTTGAGAGGTATTCCAGTTGCATGTCTTTCCCTTACCTGCACTCCTGTGTGAGTGAGGCCCTCACCTGTAGGTACTGTCTTGATGTTATCCAGCCATAGCAGGTGCTATCCTCAGATAGTACCCACTCCACTATCCCTGATCTCTCTTCCACAGATGCTGATAACCATGGACAGACAATTTCCTGTGCTTTCTCATGCTAGTCCAGTTGATATGGGCATCCTGACACAATGTAGTCACTGCCTTATGTACATAGACAACTGTGCTACTACCACCTAGGGACACAATATGTGAGAGATGCAATCACATTAAGAGCCTAGAATTCTTGCTGTCTCAGTCACATGACAGTACGATTGACAGACCACAATGCTTTGCCAGAAATGGGGTTCATCTGTCTCCCCTGGGCTTTAGGCTTCTGGCAAAGGCACTTGCATTCCCCATAGTGCCTTCTGTAGGCAAAGTCATGAGCTGAACATTTATAGCATGAAAGTTTATAATAAATGATATGTAAAGGTAATGCTGCTAACTGCTTGAAGTCTTAGCATGAAACTAAAGTCATTGCAAGAGTTCCTTGTCCTGGAGGATGCTGACATTTGTGTAGTCACTGAAACCTGGTTTGAAGCTGTGGAGAGCACACTAACCTTGTCAGGTTACTCATTCTACCGTATTGTTAGACCCAAAATGGAGGGCTGAAAACCCAAAGGAGGTGAAGTTTTAAACTTTATCATACACATACACACCTCCAGGCTGGTCATACAGCATGACGCATGGGAGACATCCCAAGTGCAGTTAACTGTTAACAAAACACCTATTTAAATCATAGCTAGATACAGACCTCCGACCATGGCTCAGGACACCCACTACACCTATCTGGACTTACTTGAATCTGTCAAGATTCAACCCTCTACCCTGCTCCTGGGTGACGTTAACTACCCAACCATAGTGTGCATGACCTATTTAACCTGAACATGAATGCACAGAGATTACTCGGCTTTGTCAATGCCAATGCATCGGATCAGCTGGTCACCACCCCTATGACAGGTGGAAATATCCTGTACCTGGTCCTAACCAACATGAGTATCCATTGTAGCACTCCTACACTGTCATCCTCCTTGGTAGGATCTGACCAAATAGACATCAATTTTGAGGTCACCATCTCCCCTGCTCCCCCATGTTGTCAGGGTCAAACAAAAGACACTTTGCAAAACTGACCAAAAATATCCTCAGAGCAGGTATAACTAGCTTTACAGCCACTGTCCCATTAGTTGGAACTAGCAGTAGTGTCCAAGCCTACACCACAATACTATATGAGCACCTACATAGCTGTATGGACTCAGTAATACCTGACAGGATAATATCATCTCCCTCAAGATAGGGTAAACCTCTGTGGTGAACAGTAGCAATCACAAATTCCATAACAGGTGGAAATAATTGCTGGACAGGGACAAGACGGAGCAGGTGCCAAATTGGAAGCAATGTCATCTTTGTCTGAACAAGCAAATAAGGTCACAGGTGAATTACCCTAAGGCTAACTTTGAGTGCAAATTGGACAAATCCACCAAGGGCAATCACAAGGCCTTTCTCACATGTCTGCAGTCTCAGAGGCAACACCCAAATCTGCTCTGTAGTGGTGGTCAATAACACCACATACACATATGGCATAGATATTGCCAACCTGCTGCAGACAGGTTAAGTGTAAACATCACCCCCCTGTCCCCCCATCAGTACACATGGACATGCACAGCACCTGCCCCCCTCCCTCATCGTCAGGAAGCAGGTCTGTAATGCCCTCTCAAAGGCAAAAATCTGAAGTCTCCATGGGGCCTGCTACCATCCCTGGCTGCATTCTACATGAACTGAGGCATGAGCTCTCAGCTCCATTACACACTGTAGTCAACCAAAGCCTGAGAACCAGTGTCACCCCATCTGCACAGAAGATAGCCACTGTCATCCATCTACACAAAGGTGGAGCAATCCACTAACCCAGACAATCATATGCACATCAGTCTAACTAGCCTAATCTGCAAGGGCATGGAAGGCATTACAAGGACATTATAAACAGGGACATCGGCATCCTCAAAATGCTTGAGCCCACACAATGTGGTATTGTCAAAGAGAGATCAGGCCAGTTAAATCTGGTTGACTTCTCTGAAGTGGTCAACAAACACAAGGGCGAGGGGAAGATGGTGCACACTGCCTACCTTCACCTAGCCCAGACATCTGTCAATAATCCCCAGTCGGCCATGATACATAATCCTACACAGCTAGGCATCAACCTGTATGTTATCAGATGGGTAGCTAACTGGCTCAATGATAGTACCCACTCAGTCAAAGTGGTGGAAGCCACCTCTAGTAGTCAACTCTTAAAGAGCGGTGTACCCCAAGGATCAGTCTGTGTGCCTCTACTGTTTGAAATATACATTTCAGAGGTTCAAGACAAAACCAGTGGTCTGTGGCTGACTAGGTTTACAGATGACTGTAAGCTGGCCACTGTCTTGCATTCCCCTAATGATGTGAGCATCCTCCAAGAAGCCCTTACCCAAATTAATGACAGGTGCCAGAAGCATTGCCTCAAACTGAATGTCAGGAGATGCATCATTTTCCCTGTTGTGGTAGATGTCATCCACACTAATTATGACAGTAATAACAATGTACTGAGCATGCATTCAGGTGTGAGGTGACTTGTGCACCAGTGATGACAGCGACCTAACAGTTTTCCACCATGTTGGCACCATTGTATGGAAGGCTGTCTACATGGCCCACCTCACAAATAAGGATATGTCATCCAGGAACCAGGAGGCCACAACATCCCTGTACTCCACCCTTATCAGACCCGTTACTGAGTACAATGGCTCCTTTGGCATGTACCTTGCCAAGCAAATGCAGCAGTTGCAGAGACCACAGAGGTTCCTGACCAGGCAAATCCAGGGTCTGCAACATCTGGCCTATACAGATAGGCTGAAAGCCCTGTCCCTCTAATCAGTCTCATACAGACTGATCTTAGGCTACCTGAGTCTGGCATACAAGGTCATTTTCCAAACCAGCCTTGATGGCATTTCTACATATCCATAAGACAAACCCCACTCGCGCAACCCACACGCAAGGCCCTCACCTGGTCTGTGACATGAATAGTACTTGTTGGTGGGATAGTTTAGTGTCCCACACAGTACACTGTCTGTAAAATACACTCCCTCCCCATGTCTAGCAGAGTGCCTCTATAGCCAACTTGAAGAAGAAGCTGGAAGACTGCATGGAAAACAGAAAAGAAACACCTGGGATCCCTCCTGTGTCCCAGCTGGACAGGGGAAACAGGTGCTGACTTTGAAGGGACATGCGCATCTGGGCCGGTAGCCTAGTATAATCCTATGAACTTATGCACCTAGTACTTTACATGTGTCCTGTATGTATTGCAGACTGTCTAGCAATATTGTCTGAAATTAATTCCTGTGAGTCTGAACTGTGTAGGTACTGCATTGATAGAGTATTCTCTTGTTCCTTCATTAGTTATTATCACATATCGTTAAACCTTGTCATTGTGTCTGAACTTTATAGCAATAAGACAGCTCTTACAGTACTTGCATATGCACTTGGTGACACTGTATAACTCACTCTGACAGCCTTGGTCTTGGTCACACTTACATTTTGCTCATAGGCCCATCACACAGTAGGCTTTTTTACTCTTTGTTGAGGGCCTTACAGTAGCTATTAAAGAGATGGATTGTGGCAGTCAGAACTACCATAAAGTCAGGGCTGAAGGGCCCATAGGTAGCAAAGCTTTGCCAGACTTTACCAGGTGTGTGTGTGTGTGTGTGTGTGTGTGTGTGTGTGTGTGTGTGTGTGTGTGTGTGTGTGTGTATATCAGCAAACATTATACTGCAGGGTTTTAATTTACATACCTTGTCTTCCCCTCACAGGTGAACATGGTGGTTGGCGTCTGTCCCCCTCACAACCTGATGTCAATGTCTTAGTGGATGCTGATGATGATTGTGATCATAGTGAGGCACAGGTGGAGTTGTCAGGGGCTGAATCTGTTCCATTGGATGGTATCCCACTTTCACCCACAATGTCCCTGCACAAAGTCAGTATGCCCACACATACCCAGTCCCCAGCAGCCACAGATAATGGATAATTGGAGGGTGGTGCCATGTAACAGGCTAGTGTGGTGACTATGGCAAGTATGAGTGTAAACACTAGCCATAGCCAGAGAGCAGACAAGGTCACACACAGGCAGATGGACAGGGGTGCTCGATGAAGAACTGCTGCCCATCAAGCCCCTGTTGTAAGTGCCACAGCAGGTGTCACCAGATGCATGTTAGTGTCCTTCATGGAGGGACAGGCACGTACTGACCACATCACCAGACAGATGCTCAGGGTCATGACTGCAGCACTTCCTGCCATGTGTAATGACCTCCATAGCATTTGTGATGTCATATGTCATTTTGCTGATGTCATTGATGGATGGTGGGGTGAGACATTGTCACTGCACGACCATGTAATGTCTGTGCTTGAGCATGTGGTGGTAGTAGGGTGTTGGCCATGTGGACGTAAGACAGAAACAAGATAAGCTGAGAGCCCATGTGGCCATGCACATTCACACTCCCACAGGGAAAGTAACACCAGCACTACCGAAAGGAGGGTGCTGTTCACACCACACCAGAGCAGGCCATGGGCATGTGGTCCTGGCCAGTCCCATCACAGGCACAGATCCAGCTGACAGCAGTTACCATTGGGGAGAAGTACTGTATCTGGCCTTGGGCTTAGTGGTGGCAGTGAGACTCCTGGCAGAACCAGTTCCCCTGTCCCTGGTGGGAGATGGTGAACTGTACATCCTGTCATGTATGGTCCATGGCTGCCCAACATAGCCCTGTGTAGGGCCACCACATGGCTTGATTGTGTGCATATAAACACTCACACATCTCTATCACATGCAGGTCACCACCAGACATGGACAGCTCCTTTGCATGGCCCATTTGAACACCACCCCTCCAAACACATTACACACACACACACACACACACACACACACACACACACACACACACACACACACACACACACACATGATGTCAACTGTATGGCCCAGCCTAGGCATCTGGAAATCCCACACCACACCCTGTGCTTGTGATGATACCTGTGCCACATCCCTGTTATCCATACCATTGATGCAGGCACATGGTAGTATGGGTCTGGTGCACAGGGTGAGTATAGTTGTTGTGTCTTTTGGCTTTTCCCGGTTAGGGGTCGCTACAGTGGATCTCCAGTCCGCTAATGATTGGCAGTAGATTTTTATGTGCTGGCTTGCCGAGCTTAACGCACAACCTTGAACGAAGGAACACCCATTCACGCATGTCGCCACACAGAAGACGCTCTAACTGAGAATTGAACGGGCAACGTCTAACTGTGAGGTGACAACGCTACTGCAGCACCACCACCGCAGTCTGCAGGGTGAGTATAGTACAGAGTAGTAATGTAATGCTGTGTAAGGTGCTGTCTGCTGGCAATAGTTATGGGTACACATAGAGGTCTATGTACTTTTTAGTCATGATGCATTATTACTGTTAGTACTGCTGACTGACTGTAGTGTCATGTATTGTATTCTGTTTGTGTTCCAGGTATCTGTGTGTCTACAGGTTGTGGACCTTCTAACAGTAGCAATGATGAGTATGGTGGAGTAGAAACACAGTGACCTTTTCATAGCCAAGGCTTAGCTGTATATATACATGTTTACCAGGTGTGTATACATGCAACAGTGTGTGAGGGACAATTGGGACAGACAGTGTGACCTTGCATACATACCCCTTGACACAGTCAGCTAGCCTTCATACATGTCACCTGGGTGTTCTGAAGTACCACAGGCTCATACATACAGAGGAGGTTACTTGAGTACTGACAGTAGGTCCCCCACAAGTTTAGCCATTACTTTAACCACAACATATTCACCTATCAGCACCTGTTGCTCCTGCCATTTCTGTCCCATCCACTCAACCTTGATGCAGTTGATGAGGGTATGTATGGTACTGTGTATGACAGGTTTGGGGTATGTATTCCTGACACAGGTCAGCCTGTGTTAGTCTAACCTGACAAACACCAGCATGTGTGTCTGCTATCTCATATGCAAGTCTGGCCTCTTGTGCTGGTAGTGCACACAGAGTCATACTCCTGTAAATAGGGCAGCTGTTGAAGGGCTAAGTTCAGCCCCTAACTGCCCAGTCTTAAAAATGATAGCACTAGATACATAACACAAATATCACAGAGGTAATGCAGTGTTGCAGTGTCTACCATTACTATTCAAGTGGGTGACAACTGCAAGGGCTGTTAGGATTGCCAATGGTGGGTTCAGAGGCCCTTAACATGGTAGAGCCATCTGACACACACACACATACACACACACACACACACACACACACACACACACACACACACACACACACACACACACACACAAGCTGCTGCATGGGGACATGCATTGAAACACTCATGTGCATAGAGTTGACACTTCTCAGAGTAGATTACCTACCCATCTATTTATGTACAATACACAGTGATACAACCATTGCATGCACCACAGTGGCTATGTTTTAGAAACTGTGTAACAGTGCTTGTAAGGTGGATGACATCTGTACGGGCTGAAACTAGGCTGGCAATGGGGGAGTTCACAGGGTGGAAGAGGCACACAAAATGGTATAGCCATCACATACACACAGCAAAGACAGCCACAGGGGATGTGCATACAGAAACACAAACACAGTTGTCAATAGACATATTAGTAACCCTACATATCCACTTGTATGTACTGTAGTGCCACGTACACATGATATGCTCCACATAGATTATATGCCTGGGACATAACCCACAACCTCTTACAACAAGTAATCTTGGGAATACCTTCATGTATGGTGGGATAACCCACCAGAAATAGTGACTGGTCTCATCTACTGCTCCTACAAACCTGGACAAGTGATAGAGTAACAGACTTTGTATCAGCATGATGTTTCAGTCAGGTAAGATGCCTGATGCTGGCATGTGTGCCACTATGGTAACTGTGACATATTTGGCAATGATATCACAGAAATGCTCATTGTTAGGGGACACAGACCACTTACAGGTTGCAAACATCTTGATATTCCATGTACATCTTTACGGATGACTGATATTCGCTGTATAGTTTAACATGGTGCATGTGAGGCAGATGCAATGAACAGGCTCTTTAAAGTAATGCAAGTAAGGTAGAGGGTCAACAGGCCTTAAATGTTATAACCTACACACACAACAGCCACAGGGGATATGCTTCACACACCCCTACTATAGTTGTCAGTATTGAGATTAGAACCCCTACCTATCTAATTATTTGCACTATAGTATTACACAGTTATTGCACCTGCCAGAGAGTAGAGGGCTGATGAGTGTATACAGGTACTTCTAAGGTGCATGACATCAGCAGGCCTGGTAAAGTAGGGTAATGGGAAGTGTACTGGGTCATAAATGCCTCGAAATGGTATAACCCACACCCTAGAGGATATGATTCTCACCCAAATGCACAGGGAGGATATGCTTCTCACGCACAAATACACACAAATACACACACACACACACACGCACACACACACACACACACACACACACACACACACACACACACACACACACACACACACACACACACACACACACACACACACACACACACACACACACACACACACACACACACACACACACACACACACACACACAGTTGCCAGTATTAAGTTTAGAACACCTACCTATCTAGTTATGTGTACTACAGTGTTATACAGTTATCACATGTGCCATCATACTTATAGGATTTAACAGTGTCTCAAGGTAGTTCTAAGGTGAATTACATCAACAGTCCTTGTAAAGTTTGTCAATGGGAAATGTACTGGGTGGGAAGGGCATCAAAACACATTACCCTACAAACATTAATACTTACAAACACTTTTACATACACTTATTCACACACTTGCCGGAACTGAGAATAGAACCCCTGCCTATCGAGTTATTTGTACTATACTGTTACATAGTTATCGCACCTGCCATGGAGCTTATAGGGCTGAAGGCTGTCTGAAGCTACTTCTAAGGGGAATGACATCAGCAGAACTGCTAAAGTAGGGCACTGATAAGTGGCCTAAAACTGTTTCACCTACAAACAAACACACACACTTACATTTGCCAGGACTTAGATTAGAACCCCTACCTAGCTAGTTATTTATACTACAGTATTACATAGTTATAGCATGCACCGCAAGGCTTAGAGGGCTAACAAGTTTCCAAAGGTACTTTTAAAGTGAATGACATCAGCAGAACTTGTGATGTAGGGCAATGGGAAGTGTACTGAGTGGGAATGGCCTTTTAATACTTAAACCTACAGACACACACACACACACACACACACACACACACACACACACACACACACACACACAGGTGATGTGATATTATAACCCCCACCTCAGTACTATTACACAATGGGGGTAGGGGGTAGGGGTGGGGGGTAGAGGTAGTTGGCTGTTCAGCTGTTTATACCATCCCTCTGGTGGTTGTGATCAGCTTGTGGGACATTTTCCTTTTATAAAAACTAAAGGTGGGTCAGGAGAGATGGTGATATGACATGTGATCACTTCTCTGTTGGATCTTGCCAGGGAGGATGATACTGTAGGGGTGCTGCAGTGGTTCATCATGTTGGTTACTGCCAAGTCTGACATAGGTATCACATCTTGTGGGGGTATCAAGTGGCTGTCCCAAGGATTTAGCATTGATAGATAGGGGCATCTCTGTGCATTTCTGTTCTGGCATGGTTGGATTCACAATCAATGTCTGGGTAATATACAACAGCCAGGATCAGAGTGACTGGTGGAATCTTGATAGATTTGTAGAGGGCCAGATATGTGGGGTGGGTGTCCTGAATCAGATATGTTGGCCTGTAGCTACATATAATTTGCACAGGGGTCTTATCAGCAGTTGATTGCACTTGGAGTGTCTCTTATGTGTTAGACTGTTTGACCAGCCTGGATGTGTGTGTCTGTCTAATATATATTTATATTCTACCACCTTTGGCTTTGCTGCCCACATTTTGGGGTCTGGCAGTGGGATAGGATGCGTGATCAGGTAAGGATGGGTTTCTCTCCATGACTGTGGGCCAGGTTTCTGAGAGTGCACAAATGTCACCATCTTCCAGGGTTATGACTGCTTGCAATGAGTGTATTTTCCTGTTTAGACTACTAGCGTTTAGTGGCATGGCCTTTAATTTGTGTTTTGTTAAGTGTTTTATGTTGGCAGTATGGACCTCATGACTTTCCCTACAAAGGCACTATGGGGGAGACAAGGACCTATGCCAGAGGCCTGAAGGCCAAGTGAGACAGATACAGGCTTTCTCTAGCAAGGCAATGTTGACTGTCAGTCATATGTTCCCAGGCTGCCAGGCAGTGGATCCCCCTGGGATGGCACGGTAAGTGAGCCAAGTGTTACTGACAATAATTTTCTGTTTGTATTGAGTCATCATTTTTGGTGATGGCAGACTGCTGCATGGGACATATATTCAGCAAGCTGAAATATGTCTGTCTTCCTATAGTCCAGGGAGGTACATCTGACATTGTTCACACCACCATGGACCAGGCTGGAGTGATACCTGTACTTGTTATGAGGTGACTTGAGTGCATGTGTGATATGGCAGGTTATTGCACCTGACAAACAGGTGACCGTGACTTTCTCCTTATCCTGATTTGTGAGAGGTACATCTGTGTGTCTTCCAGTGGAGTCTCCTATGAGTAATATGTTGGGTGTAGGGTAAGCCTTTAGGGTTTGCAAGATCCTGGTGTGTGGACTATGCATGGTCTGTGGTGTGTAGGTTTGTGGAGTTCTCATGTGTTTTTGTCTCTGAGGTGTCCTTTGTTTGGGTTTTTGTTTTGTTGCGGATCTCCACTTACATGGGTGTGTGTGTTCTGTATTTGCAGGTGATGTTTACTGATTCCATACACTGCATGGCACCTATGTTACTGCACAATTTGTTCTGGTGTGCACATTCTCCAGTTGTCTGACCAGTGGTTCTCCTTCCCCTTATGTGTGTCTCTTTGTCCTTCTATCATCCAGTGGCTGCTGTTATGTATTTGTAATTCCGGTGTGAGCGGGGTAAATGCCGTAACATCACACACAAGGTTATGGACTTCACACCTCTGAGTGTACCTATTTAGCAGGTTGTCCATCATTGCACCACTACATTTGCTGTGGTCCTCAGACATTTTGTTCATAGGTTCATAGGTTCATAGGTTTATACTAGGCTATCTGCCCTAAGGCATTTATAAGCCTAGCCCAAATTATTGTGGCTTACGCCACCCCTTATATGAAAAAATACTGTGCCCATTAGTTTGTTGTGCCTCTGTCCAGCAGTGACCCAGAGATGATTCCCGGGGTAAACCTACGATCTCCCATCCACAGGTCTAGATTTCTCTTGAACAGAGTCAGCGAGGTGCTCTGCCTCACATGGACCGGGATTTTATTCCACAGCATAGGGAGTCTCTGAGTGATAAATCTATCCCTCCAGCACGTCCTATTTATATCCGTGCTAAGGTTTAAGTCGCTTGCTCTAGTGGTTTTGGTGGATTTGGATTTTTTGAGGTGGAGCATGTCCATTAATTCCGGGTTGGACATGGCCTTGTATGTCAGGCACATGTCACCTCTGAGCAGACGGTATGTGACTGAATAGAGCTGGAGTTTCTTCAATCTGGCAGCATATGACAGATTTTGGAGTCCCTTTATCCTTTTGGTGAGGAACTTTTGGGGTCTCTCCAATTGCTGCAGATGTCGGGTGAGATACATCCCGAATGGGGCATTGTACTCGATCATTGGTCTGATAAGTGAAGAGTACAGGGAACAATGACCTCACTAGATCTGGATGTGAATCCCTTCATGATCAGGTGGGCAATGTAGAAGGTCTTTCTAACCACTTTAGCAATGTGAGTGTCAAAAGAAAGGCCACTGTCAACCTGGGTCCCCAGGTCCCTGATAACCTCTTCTGTGCTTAGTGGATTGCCACCTATATGGTAGCTTGGGTTACCTTGTTTTTCCCGAAGGGTATGACTATACATTTTTGGCGTTTAACTTCAGGCCATGGCTCTGGCACCAGCTATCTGTTTCCGTGAGTCCCTTCTGAAGGATATCAGTGTCCGATGCACTTTCCACTATGGCCCAGTTTGCAGTCATCTGCAAACTTTGTCAGCCAAAGTCCTCCCATGTTGGCCTGTACTTCTGAGAAGTAGATGCCAAACAATAGGGACCAAGGACCGAGCCCTGTGGGACACCACTTGTGACCGGCTTGGAGTCTGACACAGCGCCAGCAACTCTAACCCTGTGGGTTCTGTCCTTAAGCCAGTTTGCAACCCATCTTGTGACATATGGGTTTACATTTAAGCTGGTAAGTTTTTCTACAATACCGAGTGGGGTATTGTGTTGAAAGCCTTTGCAAGGTCAAGGTAGGCTGTATGGACTGCCTTTCCTCATCAATGGCCTTGGTGACTATTTGAAGAAGTCGACCAAGTTCAAAAGGCATGATCTTCCCTTGACAAAGCCAAACTGGGTCGGGTCCAATGTCTGCAAGTCCCTATATCTTTGTTTATGAGCTCCATTATGATCCTCTCCATAGCTTTGCAGACTAGACTTGTTAAGCTTATGGGCGGTAATTACCAGGGTCCGTGGCGCCACCTTTGTGGAGTGGGACCACAGTTGCCGTCGCCACTCCTTGGGCACGTATCCTGTGGTAAGGCTGAGATTAAACAGCTGCCTTATGTGCGGGTTTAATTCCTCATTTAGCTCATGTAGCACACAGCCGGGGACACCATCCGGTCCCATTGATGCTGTGTTTTTAGCTTTAGAGAGCAGCCTTCACCTGCCCCTTTGGGATGTGCGGGAGGGTACACTCCGCTGCCATAGTTATCTCTCCTTTAGGGGAGAGGGGTGAAGTTTGCACTGAACCTGTCTGCCAGTATGTTGGCAATGTCTGTGGGTTCAGTGATTTTTGTATCATTTTGGACTAATTCTGAGCATATCTGTGAGTTTCCACCCAGGTTCCTAACATAGCTGAAAAAGGCCTTATGATTGTCCTTTGAATCCATGGCAATTTTTCTCTCAAAATTGGCCTTAGTTGATTTTATGAGTGCTCGTAATTTTTACTAATAATGATCAGGGGTGACTTCCCTTTTATGGATTTTGTTCTATCATGTAATAGCTTTCTCCTCTTATTGTAAAGTTTGTTAATGGCTGGGGTCCAACAGACTGGACGTTTGCCCTTTGTGGAAAGAGTCTTGGTTTTATTTGGGATTGCCTGATCCATGCAGTCCTGGAGGTGTTCATAGAAGGCATTTGTAAGGGCTTCCGCAGCTTGGGTTGTGGTTTCCTCTGACTCAGGGGCCTTGAAGGATACCACACCAGTCTTGAGTAGTGTGAAGTTTGCTTTAGAGAAGTTCTTCACTATGGTCTTTTGTTTGGGGTGGGCGGGATGTGGATTTCCAGTGAGATTAGTTTATGATCAGATCTCACCAATGAGGGATATACTTCGGTGTGGAGCATTTTGTCCCCATGTTTGTGACAATGAGATCTAGTATATTTTCTCCTCTCGTGGGAACAGTGACTAGCTGTTCCATGGCATTTGAATTTATGAACTCCAGGAACCGTTGGGCTAGAAAGTTAGGGCTTGAGTAATGTTCCCAGTCTATATTCGGGTAGTTGAAGTCACCCAATATGATGGTGTTTGGAGATACATTTATACCCTCCAGTGTCTTCAGGAAGGCTGTGTGGGGTTCCTGAGTTTGAGAGGGTGGCCTGTAGCATGCTACAATTTGTAGAGCAGTTTTGCCTATTGTTAGTTGCACCTGGATGGTTTCGAAGCTTCATGCGTTGCCACCAACCTGGAGGTGTGAGTATCCTTTATGAATATGGATACACCCTCCTTTTGTGGAGTGGTCGGGTTTTGGGGCGGGCATGATATGAGGTAAAACCTAATAGTGCGGGGTGCTCTCAGGAGCCTTGAACCAGGTTTCAGTTACAGCACAGACATCGATGTTCTCCATACTGAGAAGGGCCTCGAGTGCGTGCATTTTGAGATTTAGACTTCTGGCATTGAGCAGCATTACCCTCAATTTCTTCCCATTTTTGTTTTCTAGGGTGGTAGGTTTAGAATTTGAGCCTTGCCTAAAAAAGGCACTATGGGGGTGGCAAGAGCCTTAGCCAATATCCGGAATCCCAGGGGTGACAGGTGCAAGCCGTCCCTTTGTTATTATAAAGCAACATGTGGCCTAGCTGTCAAACTGTCACAGACTGATATCTGGACAAACCCACATATGACAGTCAGACAAAGGCTCACACATGGGGACAGGGTGTTAATACTATTCTGCCAAACATAAACAGTTGGGAGATCAGTTTGGTATTTGCTTGCTTTCTCTTATGGGTATGACATCTGATTCTCCACATCAATGGTGCAGGGTTTGTGGGAAAAAACAGACTTGAAAGGTGTTTGCATACTTTATACTATTGTGCTGCAAATGCTGCCTGTGTGATTGGCTGACTATGATATATTCCACCTGCCAGCTGTATTACTGAGGGGTTTGAATGGGCCACTGTGACTAGGACAGGCCATTTTAGTGATTTGTAGGTCATTTCCTTTATACTGCTATTTCCTTTTTTTTTTTTACTCTGTTTAAGCCCCATGGCGCTCCATGCAAATGGTTTTAGAAGTGTAAACATTGCCGAGCAGAAAGAGCCCTCCCCTGGAGATGAACACATTCCTCAGTTCTTCAAATAGCTAAGCACAGCTAAGCAGCCTCAGACACACCCCCTTGCTTAGCTATGCTTAGCTGAGAGCAAATAGGAGCCACAGAGCTCCAATGTGCTTGTACCAAGCATGACACACCCCCTTTTCATGTCAGCTGCTTCTCCTGCTTACACCACCACGTTATAGCACCTTCATGGTTAGGTGCATGTGGACAACCATTTTGCTATTCAGTAAATTTAGCTCATTTGCATACCCCACTGCCTTAGACCCTTGTTACAGCAATACTCCGGAGCCTATGTCCTTAGCTATCACTGTTACCTGTTATTGTTTTAAATGGCCAAAATCTGCCAAAAAAATGTTTGAATTTTATAATTTTGAAGCAGTTTTGCATGCCAATGGTCATATGTTTGGCCATTGGCATGCCTAATACTCATAATACATGCTTTACTTTCAGCTGTCATGCCATTGTTTTGATTTTTGCAGAAATGTACAGGGTAAGTAACCAAATACATTTCTGCAGCAGACAGTCTCTGACACGAATGCCTGTCTGCTTGCTGAATCGCTAATTCACCTCATTTGCATGGTTTTCATTAATGCATAATGATTAGCATTATTCCATCACATCCATGTTGGACTAGTGCTGGGAGGCTCATGCACACCCCCAGCATTGTTTAGTGGATCGCTTGACAGCCATATTCCGTGCTAGAGCTGCTACACTATTCAAACATGGAGTATCGCTCCGTGTAAGCTTTATTGAATCCCAGCCTATATGTTACTGACTTTATGGTTGCCTTGAATGATGTATCTAAGTTAACTCTCAAACTTTGTATATCTTTCAAGCAATGTTAATCAAAGTCTTCCTGTATGTATTATGTATATAACAGCATACCTAGATCAATGTAAATGGATTGCATGTCAATGTGATTTATTGTTTTATGTAGTCATTATTGTAACTATCTCATCCTAACAGAACAGTTCATAACAGAGAAGGGTTTTTAGACCCATGCAGTCATGAAGTTATCAAATATAAATGCATAATGTCCCAAACGTTTTCACCCTCCATTTTACTTTACAAGAAACTCTATATGTGGAAAGTCTTCATAGATATGCACTGCGTAAATGCATATTATGTAAACATATATTGATCAGCATACATTGTATGATTAGAAATGCGCCACAAAGAAATGTTCTCCTTTAATTCAGACACAAAAGATCCACATTACAGTACTTAACATGATAATCACAAATAAAAAATATACAAAATGATCTCTGACTGACTATGTATTCCTTCTTCTCTCTACCCATTATCTAATAAGTCCAGAAAAAGTACAATTCTGTAAGCCTGTCATTATGGCTACATTTTCAGTGCTCTAGTTAATATTACCGAGTCCTGTTTAAAGTGGGAATAATCATTGTTTCCGGTACTGACCCTTGTAATGACATTGGACCTGCAGGACCCTGACTGATTTATATTTGGTGCCATAGAGCTCCTAACCAGTCCAATTACAGCATAATATGGCATGCCTATCATTTTGTAGTACAGCTATTAACAGTCATTAGAAAGTAATTGATATATATATATATATATATATATATATATATATATATATATATATATATATAATAAATATTAAATTAAAATGTTTTGCCTTAGTTATGAATAATTTACAAAATCAGGTCACACATGGCATTGTAATGCTTAGATGATTTGAACTGTATTTATTCAAACATTTATTCACCAATTCACACTTTATTTACTTCTCCTTATAAGGTGAGTGAGAGCAGTTAGTCTGTATAAGGCAAACAAGCTAATGCTCATGCACACACACACACACACACACACACACACACACACACACACACACACACACACACACACACACACACACAAACATAGGCATACACACAGACATAAACAGGCACAAACAGACACATACACATGCACAATACACAGGCACAAGCATAGAAATACACACAGACACGTACACAAGCAGAAGCATAGACACACACACACACACAGACACACTTACACACACACACACACACACACACGCACACACACACACACACACACACACACACAAACATAGGCATACACACAGACATAAACAGGCACAAACAGACACATGCACATGCAGACACATACACATGCACAATACACAGGCACAAGCACAGAAATACACACACGCACACACACACAGGCACACTTGCACACACACACACACACACACACACACACACACACACACACACACACACACACACACACACACACACACACACACACACACACACACACACACACATTCACACACACCAGTTACTCCAGTGGGCAGTAACATCACCAAGTCATCCATGGCATCTTGGAGTGAAATGGAGATTTGTTTAAATCAGATGTGGAGACAGGGAGGACATACAAACTTCATGCAAAAGGTATTACAGTTGTGAACATAATTGCTAAAGTGAGTATTATAAGATAACAGTAGCAAACATTGCTCCAGTGAACCAAACTTTTATTGATATTTATATATTCCTGTCAAATAATGATGTTAGCTGCATAAATATTTGATTAAAATACTGCTGATATAGTATGTAATTTCACATGCAGTATTAATTTGCAAAACTAAAACAAAATGGACAATAAAGAATATTTTAGAATTCAAAAAATCCCTGTCAATATTGTAAAGAAATTTAATTTTCTAACAAATTACTGAATGTATATTTCCTTTGTAAAGTAACAATGGGTGCATGATTCATTTTTGAAATAGTAGTTTAAAATGGACAATGGATTATTTTTGAACAATTTGTGATAAAAATCAAAGAACATTTAGCTCACACCCTAATGTTTAATTATCAGAAATTGAAAACTTTACAAATGTCTTTAATAAAAAATACAAAGCTTATTGTTAATGGGGTTTTGCAATTTTATCTGTTATATGGCTTTTGCATTCTCATGTCTCATGTTGGCACTATCTTTGCAGTCATATATTAGTCTTTATTAGTATTTTGATCCAATGCACATATTCTTTTACAGAAATAATTACATATATCAATGTTGTATGAGAGCATTCTTAGCATGTGCAAAATAGACCCTTTTTTATCACGTGAAACCTAATGCTAAAACTGAGCAGCAAACAATATCAGATTAATACCTGTAAGAACTGATTCTCCATTCAGTAATGAATTAGCAGAAGTACAACATGAAACAATTATGAGCACATTTCAATCATTTGCATTTAATTCATTTGCACTGACTGAATAAAAATAGCTAGAAACATCATCAAAACCATTGTTTCGTATTATTTTATCAGTATATAGTGGTTATCAGACTGTAATTCAGTTTGTCTTTTGGCAGTAGGAAGCAAGGATCATTGCCAATTTGAAATCAGTCTGGGGCCGTGTACACCACACACACACATACACACATGCACACACAAACTCATTCAATAACCAGGTAAATTGCTATGTAACAAAGATATTTTAAAGAAAAGATGAAAAGTTAGAAAATATTTTCAATTCACCACTTAAAGAACCATTGTTTCCATTTGTAGTTTTCTGAGCATGCTATATGGTTTGAATTGATTTTTATTTTGATTCTTTTTTTTTATAAGGTGACCATATTCTGTATATTTTGAGGTATTTTTTTGTTTGCTGCATGTCTTAATAATTATTTTGTGTTAGCCTACTTTTTCTTATATTTTCCCCATCTGTGTTCACAAAGCTACTAACAATGATGTTTTGTGAGTAAGAAAATACAACATGATGCATCATGCAGAAGTGACTTTAATAATGCAGATTATAATGTGAATATATACTGCAGTGGTGGTGCTGCGGTAGCGTTGTCGCCTCACAGTAAGATGTCGTCCTGTTCGATTCTCAGCTAAAGCGTCTTCTGTGTGGAGACATGCGTGAATGGACATACCTTCGTTGAAGGTTGTACATCAGTGCTGGCAACTCGGTACGTAAAAGTCTACTGCCAATCATTAGCAGACCAGAGTTCCACTGTGGCGACACCTAACCAGGAAAAGCTGAAAGATACAACATATATATATATATATATATATATATATATATATATATATATATATATATATATGTGTGTGTAGGCAGCCATGGTGGTGCAGCAGTTAGTGTTGTCACCTCACAGCAAGAGGTTCGCTGGTTTGATTCTCAGTTGGGGTGCCTTCTGGGTGGAGTCTGCATCTCCTCCCTGTGGTTGCATGGGTTTCCTCCCACATCCCAAAGACATGCTGTAGGTGGATTGGACACTCTAAATTGGCCAAAGGCATGAGTGTGTGCATGTGTGTGCCTTCTGTGGAAGGTTGGGTGCCGGGCTGGCAACTCAACACTGTAACACTCCACTACCAATCATGAACGGACAGGTGATCTGCTGTGGTGACCCCTAACTGGGAAAAGACGAAAGAAGAAGATATATATATATATATATATATATATATATATATATATATATATATATATATATACTTTACATGGTTGACATTTCAGAAAGCCAAAGACCATATGGTGGAGACTATATGATTGACTTTTGAAATGTCGACCATGTCTTGCACCCCGCGTGGGGGGCATTGCCCCCACACACCCCTCGGAGCTTAAATATACCAATTCCGAGATCGCACTACAGTGCAGAAGATGGTAATCTTTCCATTCTGCACTGTACAGAGATGCCCATTCTGCATGGTCAACATTTCAAAAGTCGATTGTATGGTCTTGGCCATATGGTCTTCAGCTTTGTGAAATGTCGACCATGTGAAGGGGACCTCTACATATATATATATATATATATATATATATATATATATATATAGTTTCACATTATAATCTTGAAATACCAAAATATTGAATTTCAGTATCTCGAGACTATAAAGCCGAATTTTCAAAATGCCAAAACCCCAAAACCGCAAAATTGAAAATCTCGAACGTAAACACACCATACACCACATAATACATACAGCATCTTTCCCACACTACAACAAACAAACAAAACAAACACAAACACAGAAATACAAATAAACAAACCTACCCTACAAATAAGAGGGGGGCAAGACCCCCTGCAGCCCCCATGTGGGGTGTTATGCCCCTCACACCCCCGCTACTTTTATATATATATATATATATATATATATATATATATATATATATATATAAATATATACTAACTCTGAGGTCGTACCAAACAGAAAAAGACAGTAAACTCACCACTACACACTCTACAGTCCCCTCACACACACACATCACATATATACAAACACCACCACTTTCAACACTTAAACACTCATACTTTTACCTACCTACCCTAACCCACACCTAAAACGCCCGAACACACTCACATACACTGAAATACCTACCCAAAACCCTTAAAAGAATATTCACTTACCTTAATCTCAAGCCAAATCCACACACCAAACCATATATCAGGCACACAGTACATCCCACGTCACGTAATGGAACACCATAACTGTGAATTCAACATTTCTGGATTCACGGCTATGAAGGTTTGATAGTTTAAAAATTCAGCTTTATGTTCCTGAAATACTGAAATCTGATATTTCAGTATTTCGAGATTATAAAGTGAAACTATATATATATATATATATATATATATATATATATATATATATATATATATATATAGGTCTGCTTTATATGGTTGACTCTTCAAAAAGTTGACTGTCATATGGCTGAGACCATATGATCGACTTTCGAAAAGCTGACCATGTAAAATAAATACATACACACCAAACACTTACCTTTCAACTATTAGCAAGGGGGCAAGCCCCCCCTGCACGCCCCCAGGGGGGCTCCACCCCCTACACTCCCTGTAACTTAAATATACCTACACTGAGATGGCACTACAGTGCGGAAGAGGAAATTTTCTCGTTCTGTACTGTACGGAGATAGCGGTTCCCCATGGTCGGCTTTTCAAAAGTCGATCATATGGTCTTGGCCATATGAAAGTTGACTTTCTGAAAAGTCGACATATACATATATATATATATATATATATATATATATATATATATATATATATATATATTTAAAATAAAATAAAATGTATAATATATTAATGTTCTAATGAATGCTCTTTTTAAAACAGGTTTTATACAAACGTCATTTAGCTTAAATATGAACATGCGTTTGTTGTTATTTAGTCACCCTGCATTATGAAAGTTATGTGTTCTGCATGGTTCATCATGTTTCATTTTCTTGCTGGAATTGGAATTGCTTGTTTTTTGATGCAATGCCATGCTTTACCCAGTGGTTATTTATTCTTTTTCTCATGTTTTCTGATCAGTTCTCGCAGTTCAAGATGTGCATATATACATTTGTTTTTTTTTTTCAAGTCTTGTTTTGTTTTACTTATGTAATAACACTTTTATGTTTATTTATTTTGTGTTAATGACAATCTCCAAGAAGTTTGTGGTATCTTGTTGGGTCATCTGTATTCTATTCCATATGTGAGTGAGTGAGTGAGTGAGTGAGTGAGTGAGTGAGTGAGTGAGTGAGTGAGTGAGTGAGTGAGTGAGTGAGTGAGTGAGTGAGTGAGTCTCTGAGTGAGTGAGTGAATCAGACAGTCAGTCAGTGTGAGTCAGTGAGTCAGTGAATGTGTCAGTGAGAGTGTGAGTCAGTCAGACAGTCAGTGTATGAGTAAGTGCATCACTGAATGAGTCAGTCAGTCAGTCAGTGAATGAGTGAGTCAGTGAGTGAGTGAGTGAGTGAGTGAGTGAGTGAGTGAGTGAGTGAGTGAGTGAGTCAGTTAGTGAGTCAGTCAGTCATTAAGGGAGCAAGTGATTGACAAAAGTGATTGAGTCATCAGTGTATTTATTAAAAGTGAACCTCTTGCTTGGTTGTCATTTACATTTGGATATTGTGAGAAAGTGATGCTCCCTCCAGTTGATAAGATGTACAGATCAATGCATTTTATCTAGGTAACATTCTAGTAATGGTACTGTTGCATATGCTTTCTAGGCTTAGTAAATTTTGTGTGCCATCCTGAGTTGTGGCATTACCTAATTAAACATCAGTTCTTTATGTGTGTTAAAAGTCAGATTCTGATCTAGTAACAGTCAAAGGTGAGGAGGTAGGGGGTAGCACGTATCTTGGGGGTCACTAATAGAGATACTATTCTCTTTCTATTTTTTTCCAGACTTTGTGTTGTGCCATATACCATGACATTGATCTTAGTGGCGTTAATGATTAGTTTGCTTGCAATTAGCCAATTCCAAAGAAGTTCAAAATGAAGCCGTCGTTCTTTTGTGATAGAAGTTGTATTCTTGCTAGCCTTTGTGATGACATTATCATCTGCATAAGTGGTCTAGTTGTGGGCTATCCCAGGATGAGTTCAAGTCCTAGGATGGAACAATGTGATACTCCTGTGTATATGTTGCCAATGTCATATTTTACATTAGTGACAGAAAAACTGAATGTCCTTCCTGAGAAATAGTTTGTAAGTCAGAAAGTTGCCTCAGTAGAAAACCTAATACATTTTCATTTATGTCAGCCGATTGGGATTCCCTGTCTCAGAAGCTCATCTCATATCCAGGATTATTGTACTATTTAAGAGACCTTGCTCCATCTTGCTATACATTTGTCTACTAAGAAAAAAGGCAGCTGTTTGATTTCTATATTTAGACCTAACTCCATGCTACCAGTCTATAAGGCATTCATTTTTGGATATGTAATACATAATTTGCTTGTAGACTAACATCTCTGATATTTTGGTGAGTGGGCATAACATGGTTATTGGATGATAATCAGATGTTGTTGTGGGTGAGAGAATCTTAGGTTTTGATGTAACTAGAGCATGCTTGAAACTAAGTGGGAAGGACTGAGTGGTCAGGCAAGTTAAAAATAAAATTAAGAGGATTACATAATAATTGACTGTCTAGTTTTAACATTTTTATTTATTTATTTATTTATTTATTTGCAATTGTTTAACCAGGATAGTCCATTCGGGCTAAAGAACCCGTTTTCAATGGAGTCCTGGGGAGAAAAGCTCCACATAAAGATTATACAGAGATTATGTTCCACATACAGATTATACAAAGATTATGTTCCACACATAGTTTACATGAGGATTATAGATTTTACGATGAATGGTACAGAACAGTGGTGTGCTTGTAGCTATAGCCTGTTTTGTCTTGTAGGTATTTAACTCATGCTTTGGTTATTAGTTTGAAACAGAAGGGAAGTATTTAGGCAGCTAGATGCAAGTCAGATCCAAAGAATTACTGATAAACTGGGGGTGTAGCATTTGTACAGAGCTTTGGCGAATACTGGTCATTTTATTTTATTTGATATTTGTTAAACAGGTAAGTGAACTAGTGCTAAGACAGTTTTAGCATAACCCAGAAAACAAGGCAAAAAACTTTGTGACATTAAAGGCAAATAAATCAGGAAGCACACTAATAATATTTTCAAAACATAAGGTAAAATAACCAAGTCATGTAGTGTGCAAGAGTTAAGGCAGTGTTTAGCAATCTGATTATTTTAGCCATTATCTAAAGCAGTTGCATTTTATGATGGTTTGTTTAATGAGTTTTCATTTTTTCCCCTAAATTCAGAGAGGACTTTAGGTTTTAAATCTGATGTTAGCTATGGAGTGGGCCTTTGTGTGCATCTTGCCTTCTTAAAGGGAAACAGTCTTTTTTTGAATGGGTAGTAGTATGTTTTAAAAAGTTGATAATGCAGAAGTTACCTGAAGAAGTCAAGCTGCAGTTCATCTGTCACCATGTTATGAGTCACAGCTGACTCCTATAGCAACCCCATGAATAGCCAGATGTTCTTCGTGTTTCACTGTTGCAGATTTATGGTAAGTGTACACAACTGTACTTTCTGCTTTTGAATGTTTTCAGCACTATCTAGGATATGTCTGATATATATATATATATATATATATATATATATATATATATATATATATATATATATATATATATATATATATATATGGGTCTACTTCATTTCATTGAAAACTAATTTCACTGAAGCTCATTTTGTTGAGAACTCATTTCACTGTAACTCAACTGCCTAAGCACAATTCCCTGAAAGCTCACTTCACTAAAAACTCATTTGACTGAAACTCATTTTTCTGAAAGGTATATGCCCTGTTCCCCACTTTAGTGCAATCCTGGAGTTAGTATATATAGTAATGGGGGTTTGGGGGGCACAGTCCCCGACCTATTTTAAACATTGTAAACCATAGACATGGATAGTTACAAGTTGAATGAATAACTCTTTCCAGAAGACAAAATATATCCACACTCTGTGAGGGGCTATGCTCCCCACACCTCCCAATGTGGGGGGCTGTGCCCCTCACCCCCCCTTACTATATATATTAATTCTAGAATCACAGTACAGTGGGGCACAGGGCATATACCTTTTAATGAAATGAGTTTCAGTGAAATGAGTTTTCAGTGAAGTGAGCTTTCAGTGAATTGTGCTTAGGCAGCTGAGTTTCAGTGAAATGAGTTTTCAATGAAATGAAGTAGACCCATATATATATATATATATATATATATATATATATATATATATAATATATATGTATGTATATATAGTTCAGGGGTTATTTTGATCACTTTGAGTAATATTTAGCTAGTAAGAATTGGTTAGAGCCCACTAAATGATGTGGATAATATTTGAAATGTGTGAATTCTCTCTGTATGTTAATAAGTATGCTTATTGTTGTAGATTTACCGGTACTTACCTATGAACCTAATAAACCAATGAAAAATGTTTAAACATATTTAAAAATACAATCTACAATCCAAGATGATTAATACAGTAGTTATTACCCAAGAATACTTTTGATAGGCTTTAATATTTGATTATTCATAATTTATGTCTGGTATTTTTACATTTCATGTGATTAGGTCCATTTTGTCATGGATAGCATAAATCAGAGATCCTTTAATAATATCTCTTCTTTTTCCCAAACATCTGTGTCCTTAAAGCAAAAAATTCTAAAACTTGATCTTCCTAACTTTAGATGAAATAGATACAAAGGCTCCACGTCTTAAAAAAAAAAAAAAAATATATATATATATATATATATATATATATATATATATATATATATATATATATATATATATATTTTATTCCATGAGAAACAGGCAACAATAACACAGCTTAATGGTTTGGTTTCAAGTACAAGACAGCAGTCACAAAAGGAGGTAGTGTGAGTCCAAAAGACTTCACTCTTTAGCTGTGCTTTTTTTTTCAGGAACACATAATCTGTGCAATCTTGCTTGCAGCAGGACTGCTCAGTACATTATGAGAGAGAGAGATTCAAAGATTGCTGTAGTACTATCTCAATATGAAGGCTATAGCAAGTAACGCTACAGAACTCTACTGGATAACACCACACGCAAATGTTGCAGCCCTGGTGAGATTCAAAGAAAAGCTGTACTGTGTGCTATTTCAGAGCAGGGCAGAGAAGAGCAAATAAGATAATTTATGGTGCACACCTATTGTTGTCTGTGGCAGCAATAAGTCTCCAAACATTGCAGCAGGTAATTACAGTGAGACTGTGTGTGTGTGTGTGTGTGTGTGTGTGTGTGTGTGTGTGTGTGTGTGTGTGTGTGTGTGTGTGTGTGTGTGTATCTGTAAGTACCTGTGCAGTAGCGTTGTACAGGTTGCTAGGGAAACACAGTACTGAACTTGACATTAGCTAAAAGGCTAAAAAGTGATGCAATTGTTCCTACTGCATTAAGTGTTCAGTTTAGAGACAGGCAAATGAGTCATGAATTAGCTTTTTTTTTTTCAAAAATCTTTATTAAACACATTTTTGTAAATAATATCCACCAATAAAATAGATAAAATACACATGAAAGGAAGAGTTGACAAACAAACAAGTTGATGTCTGCATATAAAACCAAAACAATTAACCAAAGAAATAATTATATACACAAGCACATCTTGCCAAGACCAGAGAAACAATTAAATGAAATCAATCTAACATAAGCTGTTATGTCAAAGGAAGACAAACCTGTTATAGGCTCCCATAATAATTGATCAGTAAAAACAGTTGCAAGTCAGTGATTTATTGAATCAAAATCTGATTCCTCCCTTGGAACAAAAGAAAAAAAAACTATCGTTCAATGAATTTGCTTCTACTTCATGAGACCCTTGCAAAGGTGTGATCACTATTAGCCCCATAGTATCAGTACAGAACTGTAGGGAAGCAATGTTAACACTATGAAGCTGACTTCTCTGTACCCCATTAGTTTGAATTATATACACCCCATATTTTGTGTTTCTAGGTATTCGAGAAAATATGCCTGGAGTCACTTTCATGTTTTGCTGAGTACATCTTTTTTGAGCAAGCTACCGACCAACAAATGTAGGCAGCCAGCCTCTGAACAAATATCCTCTTGGAGGGATATTACAGTTTTCCAGCCATGGGCCATGAAGGTTTAGCAAAGTGGAATACAGGCAGAAATCTGACAAGATTACCTTTAAAAAATATAGCATTCCTTTGCCTTTGAGGGGTGACAGCCCATTTTTACTTTTCAAACAATGTACCAATGGATTGCTTAAAAATTGTGTTCTAACTTTGTGAAATAGCTGCATAAACAATTCAACTAGGAAACTACACCTCATATAATTTAAGAAACCAGTTTTACATTATATGAAATTCATTGCTACTTGCATAGTCCATCAATTAATGTGTGTACTTCAAAAAAAATCCTGGTATAAATGGGGGCACAGCTGCTTGTTTGCTTTCTTCACATCATTGTTATCCAGCATTTCAGCCAGAAATTACTGTAATTACTACCATGAGCTACACACTGTTCTATTTTTCTTCAGGTAAGGGGTATTACTGATAAAACCATGCATGTGGCAGATTTCATGGAGGAAGTAGCTTTTAGTCTGGAAGAAAATGCAATTCAGATGTTAGAAAATTATTAAATTATAAGGATTCAGCCATATTTCAGCAAAAGAGCACTTTTTAGGCCAGGCATATTTCTAAATCTTGAATTTTACATCTTCTAATCTTCCAGAGCTATCAAACTGAGAATCAGCAAATGAACATCAAAGGTACAGTCTGACATTTTATGGAAATTACTGAACTAATGCAAACTATCAAGACTGATTTCATTATTAATGTTCTTTCCTGTAATTTGTAGACAAGAATTATTTTAACACACAGAGTTGCTCTTTGCTTATTGAATTTTGATTATAAATTATATTTAGAAGTTATTGTTGTGCATGCAAGCATGCTTGTAGAGCTACCTTATAGCATACAATTACAACTGCACCATATATAGTTCTCGTCATATTCTGGAACTTTCTGTGTCGCACAGCAGATACAGATGCAGGCTTTAAGGCCTTCTCTAACAGGAGACTGTCTGAATATGTATGTTGTTGGAACATAAGGAAAACACTTACAGTACTCATAGAATGGGCATGGAAATGGATGTAGAATGATGATTGTCTGTCTGATTGTAAATGATTTGCAGAGTATTTTCATGGGTGTAGGATGTTTGGGGGTGATAGCCTTAGCATATCTGATATCTGACTGTAACTGAGGCACTTTGGCATATTGTTATCTACATTACCTTAAAAATGAGCCTTTTTAATCAGCCGTTATTTTTTTAATATACTTTCGTTTAAAGCAGGGATTCTGCTTCCTGCTTGCAATGTGGGAAGAATAATTCTTGAAAAAAGTTCTGTAATGTTAAGACTGGTTTGAAATGTCTTATGAGAGTCCACCAAACACATTAACAATGTACCCTGATATCCTGATCAAAAGTATAGGTTCATAAGTGTTTACTAGGCTAACAACCACAAGGGCCTTTTTAAGCCTAGCCATGTATCCCAAATCTCTGACAAGTTCTGTTACCCTTGATAAGTGTAAGCAGGGGCTTGGGAGATGAGCTTTACACGCAGGGACCTTAGAGATGAACCATTTACAGGTTGTCTTTGTCCATTAGAGCTATAGGTGCCAAACCAGGGATGAATTTCCTGTTGTCTATCCAATTGTCCAAGTAGCACTTAAATTGGGTTAGGGAGGAACTCTTCTTCACATGGATGGGAGCCTGTTTCAGAGATGGGGTAGTCTTTGGGATACATATGTGTATCTCCAGCAGGTCTTATTTATATCACAGAGAAGGTTTAAGTCTTTAGAATGGGTAATTCTGGTACAGTTTGTTTTTTTGATATGCAGGAGGGCCATCAGAGTGGAGTCTGAGAATGCCCTGTATGCCAGGCATAGATATCTCCTCAACAGCCTGTAGGAGACAGAATACAGGGATAGGGCCTTAAGGTGGTCTACATAGTACATTTTAATTATGCCCTTTATTCTTTTTGGGGTCTATATTACGTAATCAAAAAACTGTATCATCGAACACCACAACACCGACACACATAGCCCGAACCGCAAATACGCTGAACCCCCTAAGCCGCAAATTTTCAAATCTCAAACCGTCATAGTCAGCCAACACCACCGCGTACTACATACCCAAACATAATAAATAAAACACATACATACATACATACACTAACCAAACCCTACTTCTAACTCTACACTAAACCTTACATACATTACTATCTATGCACTTACCTTAACACGCACCCTAACCTTAAGGTCCGTAACTATCGCACACTTACCCTACAGACATCTACCCAAACAAAACAAATAAACCACACACATACAGTTAACAAAACCCTACTTCTAACCCTACACTAAACCTTACACACATTACCTATCTATGCACTTACCTTAACCCGCACCCTAACCCTAAGGTCCGTAACTATCGCACACTTACCTTATGGAGCTAAACTGCAGACGGGCCAACCATGACACTTCGACATTCTGTGTTTCACAGTTTGAACATTCGCCATTACTGTAGTTCATGCTATACGTGTCGGTCTTCTGTTGTTCGCTGAAACAGGATTTCGATCTCGTAATATGGACCCTCTTTTTGTGAGGAACTTCTGTGGACGTTACAATTTTGGATATGCCTGGACAGGTACATACCAAAGGGGGCATTGTACTCAATGATAGGTCTGATGAATGCCGAATACAGTGGAGCAATGACTTCCTTGGACCTAGATGCCATACCTTTGTTTATAAGTTGCACCACATAGAATGATTTCCTTACTACTGTAGACATGTGATGGTCAAAAGCTAAATTATTATCTATGTGTGCCTCTAAGTCCCTGACTACTGGGTGAACTCTAAGGGGTGTGTTGTCAATATAATAGTTACCAGGGGTGGATGACTTCCTGAAGGATGCTATTATGCATTTCTTTGCATTTAGCTTTAGTCGATGGCTCTGATACCAGTTGTTTGTCTGTGTCAGCCCTTGCTGGAGAACATTTGTGTCAGTGTGGGATTCAGTGACAGCTCCTAATTTGCAATCATCTGCAAATTTAGTCAGCCAGAGAAGATTGACATTGGCCTTGACTACAGGGAAGTAAATGCCAAAAAGGAGTGTTCCAAGGATCGATCCTTGAGTGACTTTGCTTGTGACTGGCCTCTTTATAGAGGTGGACTCCGCAGTTCTAACTTCCTGGGTCCTGTCTATGAACCAGGTGGCTATCCACTGGGTGACACAGGTTTGTACCTAACCTCTTGAGTTTGTTAACAATACCCAAGTGGAATATTGTGTCAAATAGTACTCTTATTAACATCCTTGATTCAGTTGCCCCAGTAAGAAAATTTAGAGCTAAGCAACACTATGCTCCTTGGCTTACTAAATCCACTAGATCCCTATTAAAAACCAGAGACAAGGCATGGAAAACCTGGAATAAAGATAACACTAGTCTATCCAAACAAAACTATCAACACCTTAGGAATCAGGTCAAGAAACAAACAATGCTTGAGAAACAGAACTACTTTCTAAATATACAAAATAAAGTAAAACCTGGTAAAACCTCCACACTAGCTCCCAACTCCACCTCTATATAAACAGATAGCGATATAACCTCCCTATTTAATCACCACTTTATTGAATCCTTTAAATCACTATCAACTCAACTTTCCAAAAATAGCTACTCATTCATACCAACAACTCCTAACATCTCACCTCCCTTTACATTCTCTCCTGTCCCAACCTCAATAAAAAATACCTCTAAAAACTTAACCCCACTAATCTTTCAGCAGATAGTATATCTGCTCATTTCCTAAAAATGGCTGCCGACTCTCTATCCTACCCAGTCTCAATCTTAATCAACCGGAATCCCACATCCCTCAACTATGGAAAATCTCTTGCATTATTCCCCTTCATAAGGGTGGGAATTCCTATGATTTCTCTCACTATCACCCCATAGCCATTCTGTCTCCTTTATCAAAGATACTTGAGAAATACATACTCTCTGAGGTCATGCATTTCCTAGACTCGAACAATCTCTTCTCCTCTACACAACATGGTTTACGCCCACACCACAGCACAACTTCAGCCCTTCTCTTTTTCACAAACCTGGTTAACCAACATAGAAATAACAACAGATTTGTATCTGCTATATTCCTGGACATCTCCAAAGCATTTGACATGGTTTCCCACTCCATTCTAATAGATACTCTTACCTCTCTATCCTTTGCCCCTAACACTTTACCATGGTTTAAAAACTATCTATCAAACTGACAACAAGCTGCCCAGTGGCAATGAGTTATATCACCTTTACTCCCAACTACCATTAGTGTACCTCAAGGTTCCATACTCGGTCCACTCCTCTTTTCTATCTTTACCAATAATCTACATACCTCTACCCTACAGGCTTCACTCAGACAGTATGCAGACGATTCCGCCCTGATCTGCTCCGCCCCAAATCTCACCACTCTACAGCATCTCGCTCAGGAATCTTTTACCTCAGTAGAAAGGTGGATCACAGATATTCAACTTATCTTAAATCCCAACAAAACGAAACTACTTCTATTTACCCAAAACAAATCAAAAACCACTCCACTCTCCTTCTCTATTTCCTCCAATAATGGAACTGTCATTTCACCCTCTCTCCACAACAAGCTGCTTGGCATCGAAATAGATAACAACCTACACTTTGACATCCATATCTCTCAAACTATTAAAAAGTTACACAAAAAATGGGGTCCCTATACAGACAAAAATACTTTGTATCAGATCAAGCGTGGGTCACCCTAGCTCAAACCCACCTTCTTTCCACATTCATGTATGCAGCACCTACTCTCACATATGTAAGAAAATCTGACCTGGAGAAACTTGAGTCGTGTTATAATAAAATCACTAAGTTTGCAAAAAAAATCCCTCTTTAGAACACACCATTGTATACCACTTAGGCAACTTCAGTGTCTTGAGCTCTCACAGTTACTAACCTACCACCAACTAGTCATAGCTTATAACAACCTAAAATATCCTGAAAAAACTCCAGCCCTTAGGGAACTACTGACTACCTACATTCCAAATCGACAACTACACATTGCCAAAAAATCACTCCTCTCTATCTCTACAGCCAACAACACAGAAGGTAAAGCTCTATTTTCTCACAGTATAGCAAAAAGTTGGAATAATCTCCCTCCCTTGGTGACTTCTGCACCTAATACCAAACAATTCAAAAACTCCCTTAAGGCTCATCTTATTAGCTCTTGGCTATGTCCATGTGTTACTTAATCCTAGTGTATGCTACCACCATCTTTCTCTCTTCTCTCCAATTATCAGACCCACTGAAAAATGGAAGTAACAAATGGTATCCCTTGACATTTGGAAATGTTATTGTGATCTCTGTATATTTTGATGACTAACTTAATGTTCACTTGTATATATGCTGATATGATCTTTCTTTGCATACTGTTCTATTATGCACAAAATACAGTCTCAATAACAAAGTCTTTACTTTACATTATGTATTATTATCATTGTTTGTTGTATTAATTAAGTGGTGCTTTTCTCCCCGGGCCTCCGCTCTAAATGGACCTCATCCAGTCAGACCATCTTGGTTAACAAATATAAAATAAAAGTAAATAAATAAAAAATAAAAATAAATACATTGACCAGGTCAAGGTAGGCAGTGTGAACCATTTTGCCCTCATCCATTGCTTTGGTGACCTTTTTAAAGAAGACCACCAGGTTGAGTAGGCATGACCTTCCCTTGACGAAACCAAACTGGGTTGAATCCCCTCTCTTTTGGTTTACTATATCATTATTGATCATTTCCATGACAATTGTTTCCATGGCTTTGCATTTAAGGCTAGTGAGACTTATGGGTCTGTAATTTCCAGGGTCTGTAGATGGCCCACCTTTGTGCAGACAGATGACTGTTGCTGTTCTCCATTCATGAGGCATAAAGCCTGTTTGGAGGCTACAGTTAAATAGCAATTCCTGAGGGCCTGACAGGTCATTTTTTTATGCTATTTAGAATGTATCCTGGGATATTGTCTGGGCCCATTGATGCAGTGTTCCTGGCCTTAGAGACAGCATTAAGGACCTGTCCTCTAGTGATAGCAGGGGGAGTTATATTTTATGGTATTTTGTTAGGCAAGTTTGAGGGGGAGAGAGGGGTAAAGTTGGAGCTGAATTTATCAGCCAGTAGATTGGCTATGTCTTCTGGTTCAGTATAAGTGGCTCCATTTACAATGAGCTCTGCACATAATTGTGTATTGCCTTTGAGGTTGTGGCATAGCTAAAGAATGTCTTATAGTTGTCCTTGGCCTCCTCTGAGTTGTTTGTTTAATTTGATGAAAGTGTGTTTATCCTGCTGGATGCTGCACCTCCTAATTTTTGCCATGATTTCCTTCATTCTGTTAGCTAATGATTTTGTGTATTGTTCCCCGACAGTTGCAGTTGGGGGTGTGGGGGTTAGTAGGGACATAACCCTAACTCAGTAGTGAAGGCACAGTATTCTATTCAGTTTAAATATATAGTCAATATATAGCTTTGCTACGATTCATAGGATTCACAGGATTCATTGGTGTTTCTTGGCTATTTTGGTTTAATGACCATGTACACCTTACCAATGAACACTCTCAAGATTTTCTTCCTTTCTCAGGGAAGGTGACACCAGTTAGTCCAGGGGAAAATTTGAGAGCACCAATCCCATTGTCCTGGTATAATTTGAAGAAAGATATTGAATCACATTCTTTAGTCTATAGAAGAAGGTTATTGTAGAGAAAGAAGAGGCACTGGTTGATTAATCAATCTTTCCATTTAATTCTGTTTATCTTCTGATGAAGGTTCAGGTCTCTGGTTGCAGCATTAGCTGAGTTATTTGTCTTGCTGAGATATAGGAGGTCAAGAATCATCTGATCTCTAATGATGCAGTAATTGAAGTACAGATTACCCCTTAGGAGTCTATAATATGGAGCACTGGGACAGGGCTTTCAGTCTGTTCTGATAACTAAGGTTCTTAAGATCAAAGATATTTTTGTTTGCAACTTATGTTTTTTTTCAATACTGAATAGAGCACTGCACTTTATATTGGGTCTGATCAATGCTGAATATAGAAGAACAATCCAGATGAAATACCTTCGGCTACTAGTTGCGCCAAGTAGCACAATTTCTTGACATCGGTTGCCACATGATAATCAGAGGAGGGGGAACTGTTAACCCAAGTACCCCGGTCGCTGACTATGTATTAATTTTCCATTCTGTACATTCTGGTTAACTTCTGTTTACTCAAAGAAACAGTACTACACTTTTTGAATATTAATTTTAAGCCCATCTTCTGTACACCAGAAATTAACTATGGTAAGTTCTTGCTGAAGGATGCAGATATCTGAAGGAGTTTAATCAGTTGCACCCAGTTTGGAGTCATCTGCATATCTGGCTAACCAGAAGTCCTGGGTATCAGATATAGGAAAATAAATGCCTAATGGGAGATGACCCAGCACAGACCCCTAGGAGACTCCACCAGTTACCTTTGCATTACCTAAAGAGGCACATGCCATACAATCTATGTGGGTTCCGTCTTTCATCCAGTTGGTAATCCTCCTTAACATAGAACAATCTATGTTTATGGATGATTACAGTTTTGGCCTGAAGCTTGATAATCAAATGCTTTGACCAGATTAAGATAAACTGTATGAATAGCATGACCACTGTTGACAGATTGAGTAACCCTTTTGAAGAAATTGGCGAGGTTTAACAGGCATGCTCCCACTTTAATGAAGCCAAATCATGGGGGTCAAATTTAATAAGCTTATTATTGCAGTTAATAAGATTATTTATGATATAGTCCATAGCTTTACAGATCAGATTCATAAGGGTCATTGGTCTGTAATTATCAGGGTCAGTATCAAGGCCACACTTGTGGAGAGGAATCACCACAGCAGTGTTCCAGGATGCAGGTACATAGCCTGTGGCTAGACTTAGGTTAACCAATTTAAAGAGAGGTTTGGTGAGACAGCCTGTTTGATGCTGTTCAATAAGCACCCCGGATTGTTATCATGACCCATTGACAGGGTGTTTTTGATTTTAGGTAAGACCTCAAAAGCATGTTCTTTAGTAATGATATGGAGGTAAGGTTATCTGGGACTGGTAGTTTTGGAACAGTTTTTTTAAGGGTAAGGTTTGCAGAAATGTGTGTGTTAGTATATTTACAATGTCATTTGGGTCAAAATGAGGGGGTCCCAGTAAGGAGGAATTCAGAGCAATATTGAGTGTTATTCCTTAGCCTTCTAACATAGCTAAAGAGTCATTTGTAGTTGTCATTTCCTTCAGAAGCTATTCTGTATTCAGACATTTCTTTTTCATTTTATTGGCAATTTTTTATACTAGCCTAGGGTCATAGGATCATAGTGAGTTACTAGGCTATTGGACCTAACGTCCTTAAAGGCCTAGCCAAGAATCTAGCCCAAGTTCCAACAAGTAAGCATCCAATGCCCCTGTCCAGCAGTGACACAGGTGGAATCCCAGGGGTGTATTTTCTCTTCCCCATGCAGTTATCTGGATAGCACTTAAAAAGGGTTAATGAGATACTCTGCTTGGTGTGGGGAGGGAGTCTATTCCACAGAAGGGGGAGTCCATGAGATGCAAATCTGTCCTGCCAACAAGTCCTTTTGATGTCACAGACCAGGTTGAGGTCACTGGTGTGGGTTACTTGAGTGGAGCTTGACTTGTGGATATGCAGCAATCCCATCAAGGTGGTGTCTGAGGTTGCTTTGTTTGCCAGACAGAGGTCACCTCTAAGGAGTTTGTATGAGACTAAGTAGAGGGACAGTGCTTTTAGCCTATCTGTGCAGGGTAGATGTTTTGAGGCCCTGGATTCTTCTGGTGGGGAACCTCTGTGGTCTCTCCAGCTGCTGTATGTGCTTTGTGAGTTATATGCGGAAAGGGGCATTGTACTCAATAATGGGTCTTATAAGGGAAGAATACAAGGATGGTATGACCTCCTTGTCCCTGGATGAGATACCCTTACTAATGATGTGGGCCATGTAGAAAGCTTTCCATACAATGGAGGCAATATGGTGGTCAAAAGTCAGTTTGCTATCAATCTGGGTTCCCGAGTCCCTCATGACTGATTGCATGCTTAGGACCATGTTGTTAATGTGATAATTTGAGGGGACATCACTTTCCTCAAAGGGGATGTTGATGCATTTTTTGGCATTCAGTTTGAGGCCATGTTTCTGGCACCAGACATCTGTTTGGGTGAGACCCCCTTGGAGGATGTCCACATCACTAGGGGAATTGAAGACAGCACCAAACTTGCAGTCATCTGCAAACTTAGTCAGCCATAACGCACTGGTTTTGGCCTGCACCTCAGAAAAGTATATCCCAAACAAGAGAGGCCCCAAGACCAATCCCTGGGGTACACTGCTCATTATGGGCCTACTGCTTGAGGTGGTTTCCCCTATTTTGACTAGGTGGATTCTATCAGCAAGCCAGTTTGCTACACATCTGGTAACATATGGATTGATGCCTAGTTGAGAGAGTTTATCTATTATACCCAAGTGGGGAATAGTATTGAAGGCTTTGGCCAGGTCAAGGTAGGCAGCTTGCATGGTCTTCCCCTCATCCATGGCTTTGGCGACTGCCTCAAAGACGTTGACCAAATTTAACAGGCATGATCTCCCCCTGATGAAACCAAGCTGTGTGGGATTGAGTGTTTGGAGGTTGCCAATGTACTTGTTAATGAGGTCCATGATAATCCATTCCATGGCCTTGCTAATCAGGCTAGTTAGGCTGATTGGTCTATAATTTCCTGGATTGGTGGATGCTCCATCTTTGTGGAAAGAGATAGCAGTGGCTGTCCTCCACTCAGTTGGGATGAAACCGGTTCTCAGGCTTTGATTGTATAGGATGCATAATGGTGCTGCAAGTTTCTGCCTGAGTTCATGTAGGATGCAGCCTAGAATGTTATCAAGTCCCATGGAAGCTGTATTTATTGCCTTTGAGGTGGCAGTGATAACTTTCTCCCTAGAGATAAGGGGATGGGGGCAGATGCTGGGGATGTCCTGATTTTACTGATGGGGGGACAGAGGTGGTTATATCTATGGCAGTTGCGTATGTGGTGTCCTTGACTACCAGTTCTGAGCAGATCTGAGTGCTTCCTTTGAGATTGCAGACATATGTGAAGAAGGCCTTATGATTGTCTTTAGTAGATGTGGCCAGTTTGGACTCAAAGTTTGTCTGCAGGATTTCACTAGTGTTCTTATTTGCTTGTTCACGTTAAGGAAAGATTGCTTCTAATTAGGCACCTGCTCCTTCTTGGTCCTGGACATGACATTGTTTTCTTTTATTATAGAGTTTATTTATTGCAAATGTCCACCAGACAGGTTTACTCTTCTTTGAGGAGGAGGATTTTGTCCTGTCTGGTATTCCTGATTCCATGCAGCTATATAAATGCTTGTATATTACTTTGGTGTAGGTTTAGACATTTGTGCCAATTCCTATGGGGGTGAGGGCTGTGAAGCTGTTTATACTTTCCCTCAGGAGGTTGTAATCAGATCTGGAGAAGTTTTTTTGTTTGACTCTAGCTGGGGAGGGGGGGTGTCAGGGGACTTTGCAAGTGACAGCTTTGTGGTTGAATCTTACCAGGGAGGATGGCACTGTAGTAATGCTGCAGTGGTTCCTCATATTGGTTTATTCCATGTCCAAGATATCAACTTCTTGCGGTGGTGTCAGCCAGCTGATTCAAGGTATTTGCTTTGATGAAATCAAGGAATCTTTGGGCATTTGTGTTTTGGCATGAGTAGTTCTTCCATTCTATGGTTGGATAGTTAAAGTTGCCCAGGATCACGGTAAAGGGTTGAATCTTGATATATTTGAAGAGGTTCAGATAGGTGGAGTGGGCACCTTGAATCAAAGCTGGGGGCTTGTAGCTAGCTATGATTTGAATAAGGGTCTTGTCAATGGTTAACTGCACCTCGAGTGTCTCCTGTGCGTCCTACTGTTTGACCAGCCTGAAGGTGTGTATGTCTTTTGTATATAGTGCAACTCCACCTCCTTTTTCCTTTGCTGCCCATGGTTTGGGGTCTGAATGTATGATAGGATCTGGTATTTCTGGGATGCTCTCCACAGCTTTTAACCAGGTTTCTGTGACTGCACAAATGTTAGCATCTTCCAGGGTTAAGAATGCTTGCAGTGAGTGCACTTTCATGTTTGGACTCCTACCATTTAGCAGCATGACCTTTAGTTTACGTGTTGATAAAATTATCATGTTGGTAGTTTTGACCTCATGGCATTGCCTAAAAAAGATACTATGGGGGAGGAAAGAGCCTTTGGTAGAAGCCTGAGCCCAATGGAGACAGATGCAGGCCATCTCTGGCAAAGCATTGTGGTCTGTCGATCATGTCTTCCCAGGTTGTCAGGTACTGGATCCCCTTGGAATGACACCAGAAACTAAGCCATTTGTTAAAGTCAATCATTTTCTGTTTGCATTGAGGCATCATTCTGCGTGACAGTAGAATGCTGCTTAAGGCTAGGAACATCCCTGCTTGGGATACATATTTAGTAAGCTTGATCATGTCTCTCATCATATAGTCCAGGGAGGTACATTTCAAATAATTCATGCCAACATGGACTATGACAGACTCATAACAGTACCTGTTGTTGAGAGACTTGAGTGCATGGGTGATATGGTGGATTCTGGCACCTGACAAACAACTACCTGTGACTTTCTCCTTATCCAGCCTGGTGACGGGCACATCTATGTGTCTCACAACAGAGTCTCATATGACTAGTATGGTAGGTTTATGTTTAGGCCTTACTGGCTGTGAGACACAGGTGTGGTGTGTGGTGAGGTGGGCAGTGGAGTTCGCTTGTGTTTTTGCCTCAGAGGTCTCTTTTGTTTGGGTATATTTTTGTTGAGGACCTCCGCATATATGGGTGTGTGTTGTGAAGGTGTGGGTGGTGTATGAAGTGTGGTGTTTGTGTTGACAACCTTCTCAGTGCTAGATATACTGGCTTGTGAGGGAGAGAGCATAGACTCTAGATTCTTAATGTAATTGCATCTCTCACAAATTGTGTTCCTAGGTGGTAGGAGTAGTAATACAGGGTTGTCCGTGTATATGAGGTAGTTGCAACACTGTCTCGGGATGCCTATGTCAACCAGACTGGCAGGTGAAATCAAAGGAAATCATCCATCCATATTTGTCAGAATCTGAGGAAGATAGGCCAGAGAGATAAGGGGGTAAAGGGTGGAAGGTCTAAGGGAAATACTACTAGGTGATCACATGTGCTACTATGGGAAAATCTGTAGCTGGAATACCTCACAATGAGTTAAAAACAGTGCAGCTGCAATGCATGACATGCAAACAAGCCCAAACCATCTCAAACATGGTGTTTAAATACCACAAAAATAGAAGATTATAATAACACAGAAATCTAGCCAATCCTGTTAGTCCCTGCTTTCTTTACTAGCTTGTGCCAGGCAAGGTCCAGGCAGCTATGGTCCTCTCACCAGCAGAGAAGATAGGCTCCTACCAACACAAGATGGCTGCCAGAAACACAGAAGGCAAAAACAAACAGGTCTGGATGTAGCAAAACTTGTATCTAGACTATACTACTAAATTTAAGGGTATGAACACAGTAAAATTCACAAAAAACACAGATTAACCACTTAAAGAAAAAACAGAACTCAGAGTATAAAAAATACAGTTAAACAGTAACGAAATGCAGTAAAATGCAGTTAAACGGTAATGAAATACAGTTAATCAGTAAATTGCTTTAAAACAGTGCAAATGTGATAAATTAGGTCACAATCACAACAGTAATAAAATGCTCAAGTAAAGCAGCAGTTCAGTAGAATACTGTCAGCAATTTAATCAAGATACCGACAAGCAGTATCAAATGCGGCAAACTAAATGCAGTCGAACACCTAAGCACAAGCAGAAAAATGAAGTAGGAAGATGCACAATATTTTTTTTTTTGTTAAGTAGAAAGTGAGGAGGCAGAAGATAATTCAAGATTAAGAAGCTAAAGGGGTGGGCTTTCACAACTGATCACACTGTACTCAGAATGAGCTGATGCAATGGGTGGGCCTTAACAACTGATTTCACTGTACTCGGTAGAATGAGCTGATGCAATGGGACTGGGAGGTGAGTCCAATATCAAATTTATAGTAGAAGCAGGCAACTCAAAAGCCACCAAGCTTTAAGATCACAACAACAATTGGGCAGGTAGGTGGGCATAAAAAATCAGAACAGAGGTAAGGATTCAATTCACTAGGCCTAAAAACAGTTGGACAGTTTAAACAGATACACAGAAAATAATGTTTTAGTTAATAAGAAGAGCAGAAAACAGTTGAAAATAAGCACTTATCTTTTGTAGTCTCACAGCAGGTTTTTGGAAAATAACAGAGCAAGGGCAGAAGGCCTAACTCACTGCAGCTTTGAGCAAACAAGCACAAATTGGTTTAAACACTGGCTATTTAAAGCAGAGAAACAGGATCCAGCCAAATTTCAAATTATCCAAATAAAAACACATGAAAACAGAGCTCTGTAGCAGTAACTCTTGCCAGATCAGACAAAACTGAAACTCCCTACCACAAAGCAACAGTTAAGCTTCTCTAGACAAAAGATTAACTGTACTACAATCTCCAAAGGTCACAAACAGTACTAGATTCAGCTCTATGCTAATGTTTTTCAAGTGCAGCAAGTATAATGAACAGAACAATCAGAGAAAACAAAACGGAGACAAAGATCAGAACAGAGGTAAGGATTCCATTCACTAAGCCTAAAAAACAGTTGCACAGTTTAAACAGATATGCAGCAAATATTACTCCTATATATACTCCTTAGTATGAGGAGTTATTGTCTCAATGTTCAGTTCAAGGAGTTTTCTTTTCTTTTTCTTGTCATGAAGTTTTTTTTTTTTGGTTATGTCAATTAAGCACTTGGGTGGGGTTTTTAAATTTCCCCTCATATATGGGTCTAGTTGGGACTGATAGAGCTATGCAGTTGTCTAAGAGGGCATAAAACTCCTTGATGAAGTTGTCTGCTCTGTTTCTGCCGTCATATTATATTAGAATTGTATAAGGATCGACCCTTTGAAGTCCTTAAATATGGAAACCCTGGTTAAAAGTCAGATAGTGGCTTTCAAGGTAAATGTCATGAATTTATTGTCTGACTTAACAGGAGAAGGATGGACAAGGGGAATGTATCAAGAAGAGGCAATAACACTGAGAACCATATCCAGAATATTTTGACCTCTAGTGGGGTTTTTAACTATTTGATCCAGAGAATTCTTATTTAACTAATGTATATATCTCTGACCATACCCTCTGTCAGAGGTTTAACTGCTCTTGTCGGAGGGGAATGTATGTCTGCACAGTTTTTTTTCTTTGTATATGGACATTGTCACAGACATCCTCTTAGTGAGTCCTGGATTATAGACCTCTTTTGGTTTGTCCAGGAAGCTCATCAAGTTAGTCCTTTCCCTTTCAGAGTGCAGCTGATGATGGATTCAGTTTCCTGTCTTCCTTGTCTATGCTACTAAATTGAGAGGCATGTTTTTGCTGTTCATTCAAGTGTATTATGTGCAACAGAATCATGCTACAAGTATATATCAGCACCCTTTTCATTGTATTTGTACTTTTCTTTCCTCTACCCTTTTCAGTGCTATTCTTTCTATTACTTTTTTATAGATTATTTTGTTTCTCTCAATTTATTTTATCATTTTATGCAGCAGCATCAAGATCTGCTGGTATCCCCCTGGCAAGGTGCAGCAGTAGCAGCAGCTCAACCAACCCCAGCAGAAGCACCCACAAAAATCTGGGTTCCAGCCTACCACACTCACCTCCACTCCTCCTACCCTATCAACAGCATTACAGGTAGCCCTACACCAGATGCCAGGACTGTTGTAACTTCCAGTCCTAGCACTAGTGGTGATACTTTTGTTACCCATCAATAGCTGGTACATACTGTGGGAGAAATAATTCACAAGACATTAGATGCTTTAATAAGCCATTTGGAAAACCTCCTCTGGTGATCCATTACATCGTATCCTTGTTCAGCATTGTCTCCACCGTATGAGACAGGGCCCAGTGGTGATGGTGCCCAGGGTAGTGAGTAATCTCCCACTGAATCACAGCTCTAGAACCCCATCCAGTCCTTCATCCTGGTGTTTCCCTCCCTTTTGTGTCAGTGTCCATCCCTGTTGGATGTACAATCCTTGCTTCACCATTGTATCCCCTCTTTTTGTTCATAGGTTCATAGATTCATAAGATGTTACTAGGCTAATGGACCTAGGGCTTTTTCAAGCCTAGCCCTGTAATACCCATGTTCCCTAATTGATCATTGTTAGATGGTTTGATTGTTTGCAAAGCGAATCTATGATCAGCACTGGCTGCCCCTGTCATAGGTGCCACCCCAGGGGTGAATTTATGGTCCCTCATCTAGTTGTCCAGGTTGTGATTAAATAGGGTTAATGAGGAGCTCTGCTTAAAGTGATTAGGGAGTTTATTCTAGAGTAGCAGCGGTCTCTGGGAGACATCTGTGTCTCTCCAGCATGTTTAGTTTAAGTCACAGGCTAGGTTGAGATCTCTGGAATGAGTGAATTTTGGCCAATTTGATTTGCAGATGTACAGCAACTCTATTAGGGCAGGGTCAGAGGCACTGCTCTGTAGGCCAGGCACAAGTTGCATCTTAGTAGCCTGTAGGACAGAGAGTACATAGACAGGGCTTTCAGTCTTTCCATGTAGGTCATGTTCTGGAGTCCCTGAATTATCTTAGTGAAAAACCTCTGTAGTCTCTCCAGCTGTTGCAGGTGTCTGATAGAATACATACAAAAGGGAGCTTTGTACTCTATTAGTAGGCTGATGAGGGTGAAGTACAGAGGAGTTATAACATCCTTGGTCTTGGATGCGATGCCATTCCTTATGAGGTGTGCAATGTCAAAAGCTTTCCTTATCATTGTGGACACAAGGTGATCAAAGTTTAGGCTGTTATCAACTTGTGTTCCCAATTCACACACCAGTGGGTTTGAGCTTGGAGGGTGCTGACTATGTTGTAATTTGCAGGGGCTACCTCTTTGACAAAGGAGGCAATGATGCACTTTTTTGCATTTAGTTTTAAACTGTGGCTTTGTCATCAATAATTTGCCTGTTTTAACCCCTCCTGTAATAGGCCAATATCTTTAGGGGACTAAATGATTGCTACTAGTTTGCAGTCATCTGTTAACTTGGTAAGATACAAGCCATCTACTTTCATCTGAACTTCAGAGAAATAGATGCCAAACAGTAGAGGGCCCAGCACAGAACCTTGTGGTACTCCACTGGTAACTGTTCTACTGGTGGAGGTGGAATCCCCAACTTTGACACTATGGGCTCTGTTGGTGAGCCAGTTAGCTACCCATCTAGTGACATATGGGTTAATCCCCAGCTGGAAGAGCTTCTCGATGATACCTGAGTGGAGGATTGTGTCAAAAGCTTTGGCTAAGTCAAGATAGCCGGTATGTACTGCTTTGCCTTCATCCAGGGCTTTGGTGACATTCCTGAAGGAGTCCACCAGATTTAGTAAGCATGAGATACACTTAACAAAGCCAAACTGGGCCAGGTCGAGAGTCTGAAAGTTGTCTATGTACTTGTTGATTAAGTCCATGGTGATTCTTTTTGTGGCCTTGCAGATAATGCTGGATAGGCTTGTAGGTCTATAGTTCCCAGGGTTGGTTGATGAACCCCCTGTGTGCAAAGGATTACAGTTGCTGTTCTCCACTCTACTGGAACAAAGCCAGTCCTCAGGCTGTGATTAAAGAGAGTGCCAAGTGGATCCACTAGGTCATGTTTCAGGTTGTTTAGTCAAAGTCAAAGTAAATGTTATTGTCAATTGGAACTAAACACATGTAGCCTAAATGAAATTTTGTGCATCAGCTCAATTCTTGAGATTACAAAGGAAAGTGAAACAATACATACAAGTAGAGGAATAAACTTAACAAGCAAATATAATACTACTCCCAATGCACAATAGAAACAGCAGAGACATTTACCAACATTCATATATGAAAAGAATACCCTCCCCTGAGAACACTACAGATTGGAATGCCTAAGTTATTTCTCTAATATTGCACTTGAGTAAGTTAAATAATACTGACTATGGATATAATAAATAAATGTTGCACTTACTTGGAACATATGTAAGTATATATTGCACAAATAAATAAAAAAAATGACTTATTATATGTCCAGACCCCTGGGACTACTGCCCAAGTTCAGAAGTCTAATCACTGTAGGGTAGAAACTATTATTGAATCTTGTAGTCCTGCAGAGGATGCTGCAATATCTCCTGCCTGATGCCAGATGCTTAAACAGTCCATGCACATGATGCGTGTTGTCCTCTATTATTTTGGGGGCTTTTTAGATGCTTCTTGCAGAATAAAGATGTTGTATCTATGGAAGATTGGAACCTGTTACCTTCTCTGCAACCCTCACCACTCTTTGTAGTGCCTTCCTTTCTGTAACTGTGCAGCTTCCAAACCACACTGTGAAGTTGCAGGTGAGGATGCTCTCTATTGCACCTCTATAGAAAGTGGAGAGAATATGAGGAGGAAGCTTAGCGTTTTTCAGCCTTCTTAAAAAGTGTAGGCATCGGTGCGCTTTCCTGACCAGTTGGCTAGTGTTTCCCAACCACAAGAGATCCACTGATATGTGTGTGCCCAGGAATTTTGTACTCTTAAACCTCTCCACACTCTCACCATTGATCCTGAGCACTTGGTGGTTTGTTCTCCTTTTCCTGAAGTCAATGATAATCTCTTTAGTCTTGCTTACATTCAGATCAAGGTTGCTCCCCTCACACCAAGTGATGTGAGATGCCACCTCCTCTCTGTACATCCTTTCATCCTCCTTTGTGATGAGCCCCACGACTGTGGTGTCATCAGCAAACTTGATGACATGGTTGGACTTTTGCTTAGCATACCAGTGGTTGCTCAGGATGTTGAATATAAGTGGGCTGAGAACACATCCCTGTGGAACCCTGGTCTTAGTTGTGATGCACTTTGATGTGTTCTTACCTGTTTTGTAGCAGCCTGGAATGTTATCTGTCCCATAGCAGCCATGGTTTTGGCCTTGGAGAGCATAACTTTGATCTACTCATTGGAGATACGGGGAAGAGGACAAGTGTCAGGTAGTCCTTGAGGTATGGTTAGTGGGTACAGGGGGGGTGAAGTTTCCACCAAATCTGTCAACTAACAGGTTGGCAATTTCCTCAGGTTGAGTGTGAGTGGTATCACCCACTATGGGTCTGGCACACATTTGGGTATTCTCTTTTAGATTTCAGATGTAGCTAAAGAATGCCTTATGATTGGCTTTAACTAGAGAAGCTAATTTAGCCCCATAACTAGCTTCAGTGGACTTTACCAGATATCTGATTTGCTAGTTCAAGCTTTGGAGGGTGTTCTTTCCCTGCTGACTAAATTCCTTCTTGTTCTTAGATATAATTTTTTTCCTTTGTTATATAACCTATTTATGTAGAAAACAGACAGTCCTTGGGGAACAAAAGGTGCTGGTAGACAACAATACAATGTAGAAAAGAAAACAGCAGCACCCAAACATGGCTAAAACCAATAAAATCCGTATCAGTTTTATTGAAGAGGTAAGCGCTAGATTCGCTGTGCTTCATCAGACCAAATGTAACAAAACAACTCAACAGTTAAATAAAGAGCATCATCAATTAACCATTCAAAACATCTAATAGAAAACAAGCACTGAGACATACATTAAAACAAGAGGATGTCATTTAAAGAGCCCCCTAGCTTTTAGGATAGGTTTAATGGAAGTTCTGCCATTGATGCCTGGAAACTTATCCACCTGCATAGTAATGATCCAAGAAAGTTCAAGGCTTTCCGTGTAGTTCCTAAAGTCACCCCCATGCTTGTCTTGAGTCAAAGTTTCAACAACCCTAAAAGCAAAAATATGGTCACTGCCATATTCCATATAATGTTTGGCCAAAGCATTATGCTCATCAAAATTATGTACACAATACAAGTGCTCCCTCATTCTCTCCATAAGGGATCTATTTGTCTTGCCTATATAGAAGCAAGTGCATACCCTGCATTTGGCCAAATAAATGAGATTTCTACTGCGGCAGTCAGCATTCACTTTAAAACAATACTCATGATGCATGGTCGGGTGAACAAAAGTCACTAATGGATCAATATGTGAGCAAAAATTACATCTCGAACAATGTCTCATGCTAAAAGCTGATACAGGCTTTACACTTCCTGCTGGTGTATACTTCTTATAACACAGTTGCTTTTTTAATGACTTCTTATTTTTAAAAGTGAACCTCGGATGTTCACCTACAACATTCCAGATGTGGTCATCAAGCTGTAAAATGAACCAATTACTTTTCACAACCTCTATGATACTATTGAACATCACTAGTGTAAAGCAAAGGCATAGAAAGTGCTTTGTTTCTAGAGGCCATGGAAACATGCTCTGAATGTATGACATCAGAGGTAGATGTTTGGCTCCTATGTTTCCTATGCCTAACAGTGTCATGTATTGCATCGTCAACTTCCTTGTGATGATAGCCCCTATCCAAAACTTCAGACCTCAAACCAACCAGGTCACGTTCAAATAGTGCATCATTGTTGCTGAGCCTCAAGAGTCTCATACCCTGGCTTTTAACTGTGTTTTTAAACACATGGCCAGGGTGCAAGCTATTCTGTTGTAACAATGTATTCTTCCTACAATCTTTTCTGTGTAAAGTGGTTGTGAGTCCACAGGAATCATTAACCATGATCTTAACATCCAAAAAATCCATTTCCCTATCTGACACTTTAGATGTAAAAGTTAAAAAATGCATTGTGTTCTGTATGAAACCAATAAATTCTTCCAATTGCTGGCATGTGCCATCCCAAATTAAAAAGAGGTCGTCCACAAACCTCCTGTACAATTTAATAAGTGGACTGTAAATAGACCCAAAAACAAAAGTGCTCTCCCATTGAGCCATGACCACATTGGCGTAGCTATTGGCACAAGTGCCCATAGCTACGCCAATCTTCTGCAAAAACAACTGATCATCATAAATAAAAATATTGTTCTCTAGTATAATCTCCAAAAAAGAACAAATTAAATCAATAGTGATCAAGTCATATTCATTGTTAAAGCTCAAGAACTCCTTAACCATGTTTATACCCAGATCATGAACTAACCTATAGGATCATAACCTATTTATACTCGAGGTCCACCAGGGTAGCTTGTTTTTATTGGAAGACTTGGTTTTGATCTTGTCAGGCATAGCAGAGTCAATACAGTTGTTTAAGTGATTATACAGGGTGTTTGTGTGCTACTCTGCATAGAAGTCATCACTGGCTGTGTTTGCAGGGGTTTGAAAGTTTTCAAACCATTGCTTTTTTTTGAAGAAGTTTCTCATTTTTTTGCTCCTGTGGAGGTGTCAGGTCTGATCATTACTTTGAATGATACAGATTTATGGTCTGTCCCTACTAGGGAGGGTAGAACACAGGGGGTAGTGCAGTGACCCCGATATTGGTGAGTATTAAATCCAGAATATCTGAGCCCCTTGTGTGGGTGCAGACTAACTATTCCAGAGCTTTTTTATTAATAAAGTCCAGGAACTTCAGTGAGATCAAGCTTGCATATCACCCACTCACTGCAGAGATAGCTGAAATCTCCCATGACCAAAGTGTTTGGCTGTATAGTGAGTGATTCAAGCGAGTCCAGGTTGGCAATGTGCTTCTCATGGTTCATGGTGGGGACCTGTAGCTAGCAATGATGTGGTAGGATGTTTTACCGATAGTTATTTGGACCTGGAGTAGCTCAAGACTCAAGAGAGTCATACTGTTTAACTTGTCTCAGGGTGTATTTGGATTTAATAAAGATGGATACACCTCCACCGTTCATTCTTTCATACTCATTTTGAGGTCTGAACATGTGGAAGGGAGTGTAGCCTTGCACAGATGGGGTGCTCTCTGTGGCCTTGAACCAAGTCTCGGTGACTGAACAGACATCAGCAACTTCCAAGGTGAGGAAAGCTTGCAGGGAGTCCAGTTTCTTGTTTACACTCAGAATTAAGTAGCATAACCTTGAGTTTGTCTGTAGTGGATTTTGTCTGATGTTTTCTTCACCACTGTGTTCACCCTACTTCAGTATGTTACCACACCCGCTGTCAGTCTTGTCTATCTTCCCTTGCTACCTCCCGTAGCCAACTTACCTTCTTCTGACTTCCCTTGCTTTCTTCCCAAACTTACCTTCTCTTTATGCATGAAAACTGAGTACATCCTGAAAAAAAAAATCGGAAACGACCGCGCACAGTTTTGCAAAAATGCTTTTTCAGCGAAAAAGTACTTTCGCGAAACTATACTAAAAAAAAAAACATGAGGAAATGTCTGTTGCTGAGATTGTGGCACAGTGGGGAATAAGGGAATATTCCCTTTTATCCACTGTAGTGCGATCTTAGAGTGAGAATATAAAAGTAGGGGGGTGTGGAGGGTGCAGGGGGGCCTTCTCCCTGTGTAAACATGATTACTGTTGTTTTTTTTAAATGTTATTGTTTTTTTTTAATTAAGTTTCACAAAAGAGCTTTTTCGGTGAAAAAGCACTTTTGCGAAACTGTGCTCGGCCATTTCCGATTCATAGAAATGTGTCTATATGTGTCTATATATATATATATATATATATATATATATATATATATATATATATATATATATATATATATATATATATATATACATATATATATATATATATATATATATATATATATATATATATATATATATATATATATATATATATACACACACACACACACACACACACACACACACATATATATATATATATATATATATGCACACACACATATATATATATATATATATATATATATATATATATCTATATAGATATATTTATATGTATATATATATATATATATATATATATATATAATTTTTTTTTTTTTTACCCATCTCCATCTTGCTCATTCCCTAGTTGTTTACCTTATATTCTACACTCTGCCTGATTCCCCTGTTCACCTGTTTCCTATACTCCTATTTCCACCCCTTAATCTGGTCAAAAATAAACAAAATTGACTCATGCCCATATACAGCTTCCAAATCACTTTATTGTTCGACTTCTCCTTTCTACAACTGGTCCGTAAGGGCACAGTCAACGCTTATGTACAATTGATGAGTACTGCCACTACTTGCATTTCGCCATATTTCATGCTTCTATGTATTCTATGCAGCCACGTCATACACCTCTTGTATTAGTCTTTTCCAGTAGCAGTTGTACAGACGAGCTTATCGCCATTGCACAGTAGGCAAAATTCTGCATGTCTACAAAGTTTGAAGCAAATCTGTTTGCAGACTGCCACTGTTTTTTGGATGATGACTTTAGATCACAGAGATGATGACCTCAGTAATTATTGCTGGCTGTATCTTTTATTCTTTCATTCTGCAGTGTGTGACATACAATTACTGTGTATTTCCCCCTCAAGACTTTTGCCTGACTTTTCCCTGTAGCTCTCCATGTAAACAAAGTGCCTTTCACTCTATAGGTAATGAAAGTTGTGGGTTTGAGACCCACAGGGGTTATATGTGATTTCATTATTTAATTGTGCGACACACAACTACTGTATATTTCCCTAACTTCTGTTATAGCTCATTGATAGTACAGGTGGTGATGCTTGTGGGTTCAATTCTGATAAGAATTGCATATTTATGTCTCATTCATTCTTTCTGCAAATGTGTGAAACACAAGTACTGTACACTTCCATGAAGGGTTCTGTCTGACTTCTACTGTAGATTACAATGTGAGTAAGGGACTTTAAGAGTGCAGGTGACTCTAGGCATGTTATTGTTACAGCAGTATGGCTGTTTGAATGCCACTCTATTATACTACAGGTAAAGCTGTCAGATTCTGATGATGTCCTACCTGCATTTTTTCACTGCATTTGTATTTTTCTCTTGCCTACCCTCTTTCTCACTTTCCTTTCCACCTTTATTGATAGTTTTTTTTTTTGCTTCAGTTATTTTACATTTATATACAGCACCATCTAAAGCAGCACCCCCAATACCACCCAGACTTGTCCACCTACCACCAGTGGCTACTATACCACTTCCAGCAACATCACAGTCAATTGTATCCCCAGCTGCCACATTCACCTCCACCCCTCAGACAGCACCGACAGCACCACTGTAGTTCCTCTCTGTGTGTCTGATGCCCCTGTTATCTTCAACATCCCTGACTGTGTCACCACTGCCCCTTTTAGTCTTGTCTATGTTATTTTTGTTTATTTGTGTGCCCCTGCAAGCCACCCTAACTCTTCTACAGTCATCTTACTTCTCCTACTACCTACTTTTTTATCGCTATAGATATATATATATATATATATATATATATATATATATATATATATATATATATAGGGAGAGAGAGAGAGAGAGGCAGTAGCGGCTGGTGACTTCAAATCAAAGGGGGGCTTCAGGAGACAGGTGAATGGGTGGGGTCAATGGGAAGGGGAGTGGCCAACTAGAATGGGGAGGAGCTATGCTCAAAACCACAAAAACTGTAACTTTAATTAAATATGCTGCCCTGGGTGCCAAACCATCATTATGAGAGTCCAATCAAGACAAAATGAAGTATAGAAGGAAAAAAAAAATATTTCAATGCATTGGCTGCATGACAGCTTACTTAATAGCTAGATGGAAACAAAAAGGTTGTAAGGCATGAAAAAATAAATTACTTTTTAAATACATTACTGGAATGCCAGTCAAAATCAAGTATAAGAAAAACAAGCAGCAGTCAACTCAAACCACTTCTTCTTGCACTGCAGTTCTAATTATAATTTATATTCAGCTTTATAAAAGTACCAAGTAACATGCTGAAAGTAGCAATCTCTGTGATACCCCCACTTGTAAAAAATATTTCTTATCCAAAAAAGACCTGCTGCCTGACAACTATCTACTTGTTTCATGGGGAAAACATTATCAAAGTAAAAAATGAAAAGCAAACAAGAAACAAACTCAAGATACATTGCTTAAAGGATTACTGTACAGGTAATGGACCACACATGATAGATTGACATTCTGTTTACTTTACAGGTAAAGCCTGCAAAGATGACTGCGAGTCTCCAACAAATGTAACGAGCTTCTTAAAGTAATGTAATCCTGTCCTTTATTACAAATACTGTCATATGCATTTCAAAACCCAAGGCTTATACATTATCTAGTTATGTAAGTATTATCTGCATGGCAACAACAGAAAGGCTTTCAATGTTGACAATTCTTTAACAGTATGCTTATTAAAGCTTACTTGCATCTTACAATCTCAGATAAGCTTACCTGATGGTCATTAAAGCATTGCTACTTAAACACAGAGTAACAGGCACTTTCTGAGTAATCATAAGCATAAATCAACAGTAGAAAAATATGACAGAAACCAGAACATTCTGCAAAATCAAGGACAGAATAAAAGTAGCATTTGTGTCTACCTTGGATGGGGGGATACTCTGCACATTTACACTGCATAACTGCTCCCTGCCTTGCTTGGACACATCCAGAGTCACTACATGGGGGAGTGGGGTGCAACAAGTATGTCACAATTTGAAATGTCTCTGGCTGACTGTGATGGCCCTGACACATTTGTCATACCTCTCAACATCAGAACAAAAAATATGGACAGAGCCACACATAAAAGTGGGACAAAGGCCCAAAAATTAGGACAATTTTTAAATATTACTCTTATAAACTTAGAAAGATAATAGAACAGTAGGTCTTGCATTAGTATGAATTTTCTGAAAGGTACGAAATCTGAAACTCAAATGTCTGTCATTATTTTCTAACTTCAGTCTTTAATGATTTGCCACTAATTTGCCAAAAAACACAATTTTATAGGTTCAGAGGTTCATACTAGGCTATCTGCCCTGGGGCATTTATAAGCCTAGCCTGAGTATGTTTGGCTTTCACCGCCCTTTGATTTGAGTTTACTGTGCCCTTTTTAAGGTTAATTTACTGTGCCTCTGTCTAGTAGTGACACAGAAGTAATCCCCGGGGTAAACCTACGATCCCCCATCCACTCATCAAGATTCCTCTTGAAGAAAAAATGGACCAAAATGTGATGCAAAAATATAAAATAGCCATACAATACAGCTGGGAACCTGTCAAAGAAGGGACACTTTTTTTAATATTAGTACTGCTAACTTGAGCAGCTGACAAAATAAAAGTATCTACATGCATTTCTGAAATAAAAGTAATCTATAACTCTGATTATTACAGTTATTTCTTAATTGTAAACCCTCCACATTTTCTTCCAAAACTGCCATTTTGCGGTGGGATTATTAGGGGAAGAGCAATATTTTGAGCCAAAATCGGACACAGTCGAGAGGTTTGGCTATGCCTAATTCTATAAAGAAATTTGTTTTCACGTACCTCAAAGCCTGTTAATGCAGGAAATCTGGACAAGGCCAAATATAGTGGGGGAACATATAAACAGTACTATAAATTTTTGTATAAACTGAAACAATTGATAGAATAACAGGTCTTGCTTTAGCATGCATTTTTCTGAATGTTATGAAGTCTGAAACTCAGTGTCTGTCATTATTTAGTGACTTAATTCGTAAATTATTTGCCAGAAAACCATACATTCTATGAGGAACAAACCAAAAATAAGAAGCAAAAATCTATTCATTCTGTGAAAATCTGGACAGTTGAGAGGTATAGTTCAGCCGGGGCTGTCTTTGAGTTTGCCGCCCTTCCCCCTCACAAAATCATGGTCGAATGGAGCCTCCCCCCTGCAGCCATTCCAATGAACCATTACTTGGATATTTCACCCCATTTACCATAAACACTAATGTGCATACTGCTTTACTTCTACGATGATTTGGACTTCATTTGAAAGTTTTATTTTGCATTTTACAGCACAAACACTAAGACATCTGCTAAACAAAGCAATGCTATCTCACAATGAAAACAGACTTAGCATTAAAACTTCTCTGCCCTTGAAACTCACATTCATTGAAACAGCATTGAAACCCACATTCAAAGAAAATACATTTTGCCAGTGGCAGATAAAGATTAACTTTGGGCTGTTTTCAAATCATAGGCCCCTTGGACATGAAACACACACGTGGTCTTTGATACACCTTCCTGATTGTATTAAATTATATTCCTTGTACAATATAGTACAGTTGTTAGAGGGTGTTTGAAATTTGTTTTGAACATTTTTCCAGTAAACAATGAAACAAAATGCATGCACCAATAATGACAAAATTGCCCAATTCAGAACATTTTTCCAGTAAGCAATGAAACAAAAAATGCATGCACCAATAATGACAAAACTGCCTAATTCAGAACATTTGTATCATAAAAGTCTACTCAAACGTCTACAGTCCACCAGTATCAGTAAATATGCCCAATCTCTGAAGAAGTAAAAGTCATCTAAATAATTCCACATTAAAGAAATCTGTAACTAATGAAGAGGTCTCTGCTAGCAAACAACTTTATATTTCATTGTTTCATCTACAAATAAAGTGCCTGTTACCCTTGAGGAATAAATTGCCTAAGTTGCATTAAAAAAGATAAGCTAGTAATACTGCAATAGGGAATGGATGGCAAACTGATAACAGGTTCATAGTTACTATGTATCTTCACCAAAAAAAGGACAGCATCATCCACCCCTTTTACAATACAGTACAGTATCAGCAATGCATCTACGTTCTGTGGGAGTAGAACCCACAGCCTTCTCCATTAAAAGCAAGTACACTACCTATTGTGCTATTAACAACACCAGCAGGCTTGGCATATGCAACACTAAACTTTTGTTCCCCTGCAGCTCTCAGCTTCTTGTAAAATCTACTTGACACTCAGCTGCATCTCTGAACTTTGAAGCACATGAAATCTGGAAAAATCCAAAATTTAGGTGGGGGGGGCAAAAGACCAAAAAACAGGGACACATTTTAAACATTGCTTGTATAATGTTGGAAAGTTGTTAGAATAAAATGCTGTGTTACCACCATACATTTCACTGCCAAGTATTGAACCCAGAACCCTGTGCAAAATAGTCAGAGCAACATACCACTATGCCAAATTATCTGTTTTATGAAAGAAAGGAAGATTGAAACTTAAATGGCTACCATTTAGTGAATTCAGTTCTCACCATAGCTGTCAACATCTTAACACAAAACACCTGAACAAAGCCAATAATGGGGGAATACAGCCCCCAAGCATATTCAGTGAATTCAATCATCACCATAGCTCTCAACCTTGGCACAAAAAACCTGGATGAAGCCAATAATGGGGGAATACAGTCTAAAAAATAGGGACAAATATCCATTGAGGACACCAGAGCAAACCCAGGGAGGACATGCAGATTCCACACAGCAGGCACCCCAGCCAAGAATCTAACCAGACAACCTATAGCTATCAGGCAACCATGCTACCATTGCACCACTGCACTACTGGCTGTGTTAAGTAACAAAAATACAGAAACCACAGATTTTATGAAGAACAGAACAAATATGAGGCAAAAATCTGAAAATGTTTTACAAATGGTGGTGGGTAGGGAATTCAGGCTCTTGCCAGTTGGGCCCAAGGTATAGGGTTCAAGCCTTATTCTCTACCCAACACCATGTAGCATCTGGGGCATTGCATGCACACACACACACACACACACACACACACACACACACACACACACACACACACACACACACACACACACACACACACACACACACACAATCTTCTGATCCTCTGTAGCAGCCTGCCTGATTCTGTCCTCTGTAGCAGCCCAATCACCTCCATAACAGCCCATGCAGGCTGTTCTGGGTTTCCTGTGAGATGCGAGTAGGCTGGAGCCTCCAGCCTGTGGGCGATGCAGTCTGGTGTGCTTCCGGTCTGTGCAATTGTCACCACACAGACCTCTGGACTGGCAGGGCGGAGTTCCCATCCTTCCCTATCCAGACTGCCTAATTGAGCAGTCTGGAGTTCAGGAAGTAAGCACGCATGTGTGCGTGGAGTTCTGGACTGCCTAACACAGCAGTCAGGAACTCAGCACGCATGCATGAATTCTGAGATTCTTGTGAATTTTTAGTTTTTTTATTTTCATTTTCTACAGTGGGGCAGTGAGGGGACGCAATTATTTTTCTTTTTACAGGTGGGGGGTTGCAGTCATGCAGTCCTAAAGCACGAGCTGCCCCTGGAGAGAAGACAAATCACTGGGTCACAAAACAGATCAGCACACAAACCTCATGACCCTTTAAGGCTGGTACATCACTTCTTTTGCTTGCTGCCCCTGTGCATGCAAGATGACATGGAGCACCTTCGAGGTGCATGCTTGTTACACAAGCACTACTGCTGCTCATAATTGCTTGTGTCCACACCACACTCCTATATGCTCTTCCCACAGTCCATGTTTCAGCAGCAGTCTCCTCAAATAGCACACTTGCTTAGCCTTATCCATTGTTAATGAGTAATGGGGCTCTTTTGCACACACACAGTAAACAGAAGGCTAGCAGTGATCATGGCTGTTATGTTTCTGAATCGCAGGGACAGTCTGTCTGTATCAACTATTCCTTTATTGTACAAGTTGTAGGACTCTTAGATATTTACCATTCTGTTTGTTTTTTGTCTTTCTTAAGAGAAAAAATTTCCATGCAGAAACTAGTTAAACTGCAGAGCACTGCATACTATACAGAACTATCCAACATGTTCTGGAGGCATTTAAGGCTAGAAATTAAAAAATGACCTTCAGAATGCACTTCTGGGTTTGATTCTCTTGAGCTACAATTTCAGACTACATGTCTCTTTGAAAGTCAATTAACAAGCAATGCTTTTGGAGCATCCATAAAATATATATGTGCCCAAAGGAGACAACTTATTTATGAGTAAATAAAACTAAATAAAAAAAGCATCCAAATTACATTCAAATGTGGTTATTTTTTTTTTATTTTTTTTTTGCAGCATGGCCTTTTTAACATGAAAAAATAAAAATTCAATAAACTTTTTAAAGGTTTTAAAGTCTGCAAGTTTAGACTTTGAAAATATTCTCAACTGCTGAACTTGTGTAAACCAACTAGAGGTGTGACTGTGCCTTACAAAATACCAATGATATAAGAGCAATTGTTTTCCCTTATTCCAAATTAATTACTCTTATTCAAGACCCAGTTAGCCTTAGGTGTGAATAACTGAATATGTGAGGGTGAGTTTCAAACTCATTTACATCAGAATATTAGTGCTGTGTGTCAAATGAGCAGAGAGATTACTCATTTTAATTTGCAAAGCAGCGGTTGCCACTTCTGACATAAATGGTTTGGACATTGATTTCTATCCTTCTATGTTAGGAGATGTATGCACCAACATTTATAGTTTTGCACATCATTTTGCAGAGGCAACATAATTTTAGCACTCCCAATTATTTTATTTCTATATGCACATCCTTAAAACAAGAGAATATTTGTAACTGAACATCTGAGAAAAGAAACAGAAATGTTACTTAAATCACAAAGTTTTGCCAGCAGTTTTTTCTCTTTCTTCATATTTTTTTTTTAATCTGGCATTGTAGTATATAATTCTTTATACAGTATATCAAACTCTATGCTGAGAAGTGGCAAAATGAAGTCTGCCAATGGTCATAGCTCAAGATGTGGAGAAATCCTGAGATGAAAAAGTGTGACTATGGCATATACCTGAGGAATTCTTTTAACACTAGTAGATAGCCTTTCAAGCAAAAGGGAGGCAAACAAAAGATCTATACATATTTCCTTTAGGACTAAAACCAGCACAGTAATAGGATAATAGTTCCAAATACAGAGCTGGTAGCATTTATGATTTTTTTTCTTGATATCATATCTTGTGTATCTCTAAATTAATTTATAGAGATTAAAATGTTCTTCAATTTTGTCTTAAAACCTAGAGCAAAAATAGTACCAGATGCTGATACGCAAGCTAAGCTCATTTGGGAATATCACAATGTAGAAAGGGTTATAATTAACATAATTTGTTGAATTATCTTTTGTGAAGAGTCTGAGGTAAACAACTGTAACAGCACTAGGGTATTAGCAACGACATTTTATCCTTCTGACTAAGGATCATATTAAAAGAAATCTTGTTGTAGCAAACATACTCTGTAAGTTTTTTCCCCTCATATTAACAAATCTTTTAATTAACTCAATGGTGGGAATTTAGTTAAAGGCCCTTAAGTACTGTAAAGAGTATGCCATAAATAGAGTCATCACATCCCCTGAGCTACATTAACATTCTACAAAGAGAAGTTTTCAGCATTTAAGGCTACAACAAATGTATGCAATAATACCACCATATCATTTTTGGCCTATTGCTTTATTGAGATACTAATAGTTCCATATGACCTAACAATATGCAATTCTACTAAGAACCATGGATAAACAAGGTGTCATAACTGTCTAATTGTATTTTCCTAATATTTAAAGAATACGCTTAAAGAGGTTATGCAGTATACAGAGGATTGTATTAGAAGTTTTAAATTAGTTTCAGTCAATTCATCGTTTAGTAAAAATACATGTATTTTCTTTGCTTGCTTGTTTTTGTTTGTTTGTTTATTTGTTTGTATGCTTGTTTGTATGTTAACCAGAAAAGTGGCTGGTTTATTAGCCCTTTTCAGCCATGACCTGGGTTCCAGTTAATAAACAATAAAAGCCAAATGAGTTGCAATGGTGACAAAACAAATCAAACAATTGTAATGGTGAGGCAAATGACAGTATTATATAGATCACGGTGGTACACGCATGGCACTTATAGAATAAATAAATAAGTAGCAATATCAAAGTAATTATTCAGATAAATCACATTTGTATACACATTGTATTTACAGAACAAAATAGTGAAATATCTGCATAGTAAGCAAATATTATGCATAATGACTGGAAAAAGAAAGAAACCATTTATCAGAAAATATATTTTACATCTTTACGTAGTTTAGAATTGCCAACAGATTTCAAATGATTGTTTACATAACTGTAGAGTTTAGCTGCATGGTATGAAAAAAGCTATGCCCAAACTGCCATAGCCTGTCTAATGTATGCATATTTAAATAACTCAGGTTATAATTTTTGTGGGAGCAGCAGCTTGTTTATATCTCTATGGTGAGTTCCTTTGCCTGGTGTGTATATTATAAATGGAGGACAGTTCAGGTTTGCTGCATTTTTATGTCTCTGTCTGGTACTTGTTTTTTCATGCTACAGTTCTTTAACATAAGGTATGTAGGAACAATGTTCTGGAACTTTAAGAGAAACACTCAGGCACGTACATAAATACCTAACACCATTATACACACACACGTCTGATTATAACATCAATGTTTCTTTCAAATGCTTCTTGTTGTTCCTAAACCTACTTCACTCAACAGTCTGCAAGCTAC